>NC_091981.1:297495667-297653167 GCF_044704955.1 Pristiophorus japonicus | reverse complement strand
TCTGTGTCTCTCTCGCCCCCTCTCTCTGTCTCTCGCCCCCTTTCTCTGTGTCTCCCTCGCCCCCTCTCTGTATCTCTCGCCCCCTCTCTGTATCTCTCGCCCCCTCTCTGTATCTCTCGCCCCCTCTCTGTATCTCTCGCCCCCTCTCTGTATCTCTCTCGCCCCCTCTCTCTGTCTCACGCCCCCTCTCTCTGTCTCTGTTGCCCCCTCTCTCTGTCTCTCTCGCCCCCTCTCTCTGTCTCTCTCGCCCCCTCTCTCTGTCTCTCTCGCCCCCTCTCTCGGTCTCTCTCGCCCCCTCTCTCTGTCTCTCTCGCCCCCTTTCTCTGTGTCTCTCTCGCCCCCTTTCTCTGTGTCTCTCTCGCCCCCTCTCTATCTATCGTCCCCTCTCTCTGTCTCTCTCGCCCCCTCTCTCTGTCTCTCTCGCCCCCTTTCTCTGTGTCTCTCTCGCCCCCTCTCTCTGTCTCTCGCCCCCTTTCCCTGTGTCTCTCTCGCCCCCTTTCTGTGTCTCTCTCTCGCCCCCTTTCTGTGTCTCTCTCGCCCCCTCTCTCTCTCTCTCTCGCCCCCTTTCTCTGTGTCTCTCTCGCCCCCTCTCTCTGTCTCTCTCGCCCCCTCTCTCTGTCTATCTCGCCCCCTCTCTCTGTCTCCCTCGCCCTGGGGGAGGGGGGGCAGTGTGTGAACCCCAGTGACCCCCGGTGACCCGGGGGAGGGGGTACAGTGTGTGAACCCGGGGGCAGTGTGTGAACCCCAGTGACCCCCGGTGACCCGGGGGGGAGGGGCAGTGTTGAACTCCAGTGACCCGGCGGGGGGAGGGGCAGTGTGTGAACCCCAGTGACCCCGGAGGGGAGGGGCAATGTGTGAACCCCAGTGACCCCGGGGGGAGGGGCAGTGTGTGAACCCCAGTGACCCGGCGGGGAGGGGGCAGTGTGTGAACCCCAGTGACCCCGGAGGGGAGGGGCAGTGTGTGAACCCCAGTGACCCCGGGGGGGAGGGCAGGGCAGTGTGTGAACCCCAGTGACCCCGGGCGGGAGGGCAGGGCAGTGTGTGAACCCCAGTGACCCCGGTGTGTCTCACAGGGAAGCTGAACCTGGTTGACCTAGCGGGCTCGGAGCGAGTGTGGAAGTCCGGTGCGGAGGGAGATCGGCTGAAGGAGGCTCAGAACATCAACAGGTCACTCCTGGCCCTCGGGGACGTTATCCAGGCTCTGCGGGCAAAGCAGAACCACGTCCCCTTCCGCAACTCCAAGCTCACCTACCTTCTCCAGGACTCACTCCGCAAGGGCAACAAGACTGTCATGGTGGTGCAGGTAATGGTGCGAGTGTTTGAGTGTGTGTGAGTGAGAGTGTGTGTGAGTGAGAGTGTGTGTGAGTGAGAGTGTGTGTGAGTGAGAGTGTGTGTGAGTGAGAGTGTGTGTGAGTGAGAGTGTGTGTGTGTGTGTGAGTGAGAGTGTGTGTGTGTGAGTGAGAGTGTGTGTGTGTGAGTGAGAGTGTGTGTGTGTGAGTGAGAGTGTGTGTGTGTGAGTGAGAGTGTGTGTGTGTGAGTGAGAGTGTGTGTGTGTGAGTGAGAGTGTGTGTGTGTGTGTGTGTGTGTGTGTGTGTGAGTGAGAGTGTGTGTGAGTGAGAGTGTGTGTGAGTGAGTGAGAGTGTGTGTGTGTGAGTGAGAGTGTGTGTGTGTGTGTGTGTGAGTGAGAGTGTGTGTGTGCGCGCACACACGGGTCTGAGTGCGTGTGTATGTGTGTATACAGGAGGGTGATTGCGTGTACTTGCACAAGATTGTGAGTCAAATCATGTGTGCAAATGCCAGTGTAGGTGTGTGTGTGTGCACAGGTGTGAGGGGAGAGTGGGATTAGACTGGGTGGGATATTAAAGGGTACGGGGAGTGAGGGGGAGAGTGGGATTAGACTGGGTGGGATATTAAAGGGTACGGGGAGTGAGGGGAGAGTGGGATTAGACTGGGTGGGATATTAAAGGGTACGGGGAGTGAGGGGAGAGTGGGATTAGACTGGGTGGAATATTAAAGGGTACGGGGAGTGAGGGGAGAGGGGGATTAGACTGGGTGGGATATTAAAGGGTACGGGGAGTGAGGGGAGAGGGGGATTAGACTGGGTGGGATATTAAAGGGTACGGGGAGAGTGGGATTAGACTGGGTGGGATATTAAAGGGTATGGGGAGTGAGGGGTGAGTGGGATTAGAATGGGTGGGATATTAAAGGGTACGGGGGAGAGGGGGATTAGACTGGGTGGGATATTAAAGTGTATGGGGAGTGAGGGGGAGAGTGGGATTAGACTGGGTGGGATATTAAAGGGTACAGGGAGTGAGGGGAGAGTGGGATTAGACTGAGTGAGATATTAAAGGTTGCGGGGAGTGGGATTAGACTGGGTGGGATATTAAAGGGTACGGGGAGTCAGGGGGAGAGTGCGATTAGACTGAGTGGGATATTAAAGGTTGCGGGGAGTGGGATTGGACTGGGTGGGATATTAAAGGATATGGGGAGTGAGGGGGAGAGTGGGATTAGACTGGGTGGGATATTAAAGGGTGCGTGGAGTGGGATTAGACTGGGAGGGATATTAAAGTGTGCGGGAGAGTGAGGGGAGAGTGGGATTAGACTGTGTTGGGTGAAGAATATTTCTGCCAAGTGTTTGATGGGCTGAATGGCCTGAGATTGTGCCGGAACATTCTCCGATCTCAATAGCCCTGAATCCCTCTGGGAGCAGGTATCGGATGGCGGATAATGATATCCTTTCCCCCTGTCCCTAGGTGTCGCCACTGGCCAAGGACTCGGGGGAGTCCATGTGTTCACTGAAGTTCGCTCAGCGAGTCTGCAAAGTGGAGCAGGGGCCAGCCAACCGGCGGCTGGAAGCTTCCGGAACCGAGCCGTCACCCTGAGAAACGCTGCCCCTCCCCCGCCCCTTGCTGCTGTCTCTGGGCCCAGCGACTCACACACCAAGCCTCTCGCGACTGACCTCTGACGCCTTCCTTTGCCGAATATCTAACCAACCTCCCCCACCCGCAGGATTGCGTCGATACGATTGGTCAGCGGGGGAGGGGGAGCGACATCTCTCATTGGATGCACCGGACTCAAGTCGGTCAGCTCATGATGGGAGCTTTTATTAAAAGGGCTATGCATGGTATGGGAGGGTGGGGAGATTACATGGGGGTTTGGTGGAGTGGGGTGGGGGTAATTATTTCTGTGGCGAGCCAGTTAATCGCAGACTGGCCCCGAGAAACGAGGGGGACTCGGTACAGTCATGCCTCGGGCTGCCGTGGGACCTGAGGTGGACCCCACACCCAGCGAGGACCTCTGCCAATGGGGCTATTTGGAAGGAGTGGCGATTGTTTATCCGTGTTTTTTAACTAAAAACGTACAGCTGCTGGAATCGCGTGATGGTGACACGGCGCCTTTAAGGGGAGCGAAAAGATTTGACGCACGCATTTAAAGCGTTCAAATCAAGGAACGAATCGGAATCGGGTTCACCGAACCAGTCACAACTGGAACTAACTCTGAAACAAAGGGACAGGAGGAGGCCATTCGGCCCCTCGAGCCTATTCTGTCATTCAATCAGATCACGGCTGATCTGGACCTTAACCCCATTTACTCGCCTTGGTTCCGTGTCCCTCCATACCCTTACCCAACAAAAATCTATTAATCCCAGTCTTGAAAGCTCCAATTGTCCCCCAGCATCCAGTTTTTTTGGGGGGAGAGAGTTCCAGATGTCCACTGCCCTTTGTGTGTGGAACTGCTTCCTGACATCACTCCTGAACGGCCTGGCTCTGATTTTAAGGTGAATCCCCCTTGTTCTGAACTTCCCCCGCCAGAGGAAATAGTTTCTCTCGATCCACCCCATCAACTCCTTTGAACGCCTCGATTTGATCACCCCTCAATCTCCTTCGATCACTCCTCAATCTCCTACAGCCGGGAGAATACAAGCCAGACTTCACCGTAGCGGAAGAGGACCCAGTGTCTGTGGTACAGGGGAACCTAACAGTAAGTCAAGGGGAGGAACGTAGTGGATTTAATATAAGTTAAAAGTGGTAATGTAATGGAGAAAGTAATGGGACTGAAGGATAAGCGCTCTCCAGAATCTGGCATAGAAACATCAAAAATAGGTGCAGGAGTAGGCCATTTGGCCCTTCGAGCCTGCACCGCCATTCAATAAGATCATGGCTGATCATGCAACTTCAGTACCCCATTCCTGCTTTCTCTCCATACCCCTTGATCCCTTTAGCCGTAAGTGCCATATCTAACTCCCTTTTGAATATATCTAATGAATTGGCATCAACTACTTTCTGTGGTAGAGAATTCCACAGGTTCACCACTCTCTGGGTGAAGAAGTTTCTCCTCATCTCAGTCCTAAATGGCCTACTCCTTATCCTTAGACTGCGTCCCCTGGTTCTGGACTTCCGCAGGTTCTGGATGGCTTGAAACAGTTGAAGAAAATAACCAACGCCTTCGTTATAATTTCCCCAAAGCTCTCTCGATAAGGAATTTTGGGTGGGAATGTTGTAAATGTCGCTCTAAGACCGGCGGGAGAGAGAGAAACCAGGAAACGACTGACCCGTCAGTTTAATGTCAGTCGTGAGGAGGTTACTGGAATCAGTCATCAGGGACAGAGTGACTGAGCACTTGAACAAATGTCGGCCAATCAGAGGGAGCCGGTGTGGATATGTCGAGGGTAGATCCTGTTTGACGAACCTAGTTGACGTTTTTTGAGGTGCGAGGCATGATGGTCAGGGCCCGCCTGTGGGGTGGGTTGTACATATGGACTTCCAGAAGTTCTCCGCTAAGGTTACACACCAGAGATGATTAACATAATTGAGAAGCCACAGGAATTGGAGGGAACGTCTGGACCTGAGCTAGGAGAGTGAAGGGGGGAGGGTACGTACTCTGGTGGTGAGTGGTTTGTCCCGTCTCCCCCGGGATCTATACTGCTGACTCAACCTTTCACCTCACGACTTGGATGCAGGAATAGTGAGTGGGAATGTAGAACAATACAGTACAGAAGGAGGCCATTCGGCCCATCGTGCCTGTGCTGGCTCTTTGAAAGAGCTCTCCAATTAATCCCACTGCCCTGTAGCCCTGAAAATATTTCCCCTTCCAGTATATGTTCAATTCCCTTTTGAAAGTTATTACTGAATCTGCTTCCACCGTAGGCAGCGTACTTCAGATCATCGTAATAAAAATGTCTCGTATCCCTACCCCCCGAATTATCTTAAATCTGTGTCCTCTGATTACCGATCCTTCAACAGCTAGAAGCAGTTCCTCCTTATCTACTCTACCAAAAGCCATCATGATTTTGAGCAGCTCTGTCAAATCTCTCCTTGACCTTCTCTACTCTTAACAGGACAAGTCCAGCTTCTAGAACATAAAAAATAGGAGCAAAGGTAAACCATACGGCCCCTCGAGCCTGCTCCGCCATTTAATACGATCATGGCTGATCCAATCATGGACTCAGCTCCACTTCCCTGCCCACTCCCCATAACCCCTTATCCCCTTATCGGTTAAGAAACTGTTTATTTCTGTCTTAAATTTATTCAATGTCCCAGCTTCCACAGCTCTCTGAGGCAGCGAATTCCACAGATTTACAACCCTCTGAGAGAAGAGATTTCACCTCATCTCAGTTTTAAATGGGCGGCCCCTTATTCTAAGATCATGCCCCCTAGTCCTAGTCTCCCCCATCAGTGGAAACATCCTCTCTGCATCCACCTTGTTAAGCCCCCCCATAATCTTATACGTTTCGATAAGATCACCTCTCATTCTTCTGAATTCCAATGAGTAGAGGCCCAACCTCCTCAACCTTTCCTCATAAGTCAACCCCCTCATCCCCGGAATCAACCGAGTGAACCTTCTCTGAACTGCCTCCACAGCAAGTAATCTCCCCTGCACCCTCTCTAATGCCCTGACATTCGTCCCAAAGTGTGGTGCCCAGAATTGGCCATGATATTCCAGCTGAGGCTGAACCGGTGTTTTATAAAGGTTTACCATAACTTCTTTGTTTTTGTACTCTGTGCCTCTATTTATAAATCCAGGGATCCCACGTATCTGTTTTTAACAACGTTCTCCATTTGCCCTGCCACCTTTAAAGACCTGTGTATGTACACCCCCCCCCCCCCCCACCTCCAGCTCGCTCTGCTCCACCGTTAAAATCGTACCCTCTGGTTTATATTGCCTCTTCATTCTCCCTACCAAAATGTATCACTTCACACTTCACTGCATTGAATTACATCTGCCACGTGCCTGCCCACCTCCCCAACCTGTCTCTGTCCCTCCTGAGGCCTGTTACAACTCCCTCGCTGTGTAACACATTTCTACGTTCTGTGCCGTCTGCAAACTTTGAAACGATGCCCTGTACACCCAAGTCCAGGTCAGTGATATAGATCAAGAACATAGCTCCGAGTTGGCTGCCGTCACCAAGTTCGGAGGCACAGCGGGTTGTGCAGACGGGAGCAGAGGTTGCAAAGGGACAGAGACAGACTGAGTGAGCGGGCAGCACTGTGGCAGCTGGGCCTCGACGTGAGAAAGTGTGAGGTCATCCACTTCGGACCTAAGGAAGATAGGTCGGAGTGGTTTATAAATGGTGAGAGGCATTTACAGGGACAGAAAGTAGCTAATGGCCTTTATCTCAGGCAGTGGGGGGGAGAGGAGTGGAGAGAGCGGGCGGAGGGGAGAGTGGCCGGGGGGGTAGCGAGCGAGGGGAGGGGAGAGAGCAGGGGGGGGGTAGGGGAGGGGAGGGAGCAAGGGGGGGGGGGACCGAGCGAGGGGGAGGGGAGGGGAGGGAACGGGGGGGGGGCGAGTGGGGGGATGGGGGGAGCCGGGGGGGGTGGGGAGAGAAGGGGAGGGGGAGGGGAGGAATCTGGGGGAGGGGAGGGAAGGGAGAGGAGCGGGGGCTGGGATACAAAGGGGAGGATTGATGTTTCTGTTGTACAGATCCTCAGTCTGACCGTATCTGGACACTATGTCTAGCTCTGGGTCCCGCCCCTTGGGAAGGATATATCGGCCTGGGAGTGGGGGCAGTGCAGATTCACAGAATGGTACCGGGGTAAAGGGGTTAAATTATAGGAACAGGTGGCACAGACTGGGCCTGTATTCCCTCGAGTGTAGAAGGTTACGGGGTCTCTGATCGAGGGGTTTAAGAGGATTAAAGGATTCCATCAAGTGGATCGAGAGAAACTATTGCCTCTGGAGGGGGGAGTCCAGAACAAGGGGGCATCACCTTAAAATTAGAGCCAGGCCGTTCAGGGGTGATGTCAGGGACATAAGAAATAAGAACAGGAGTAGGCCATAAGGCCCCTCGAGCCTGCTCCGCCATTTAATACGATCATGGACTCAGCTCCACTTCCCTGCCCGCTCCCCCGTAACCCTCGACTCCCTCACGACGTTACAACATGTGTCCCAGTGTTTGAGACCCAGAACACACCCAGACTGAGTGCCTTTCCACAGGGGAAGCACTTCTTCACACAAAAGGCAGTTGGATCTCTTCCCCCCCCCCCTCCCCCAAAAAGGGGGGTGGGGGGGGGAGCAGGAAATTGTAAATTTCAAAACTGAGACTGAGAGATGTTTGTTGAGTAAGGATTCTGGGACCAAGGCAGGCTGATGGGGGCAAGGTACAGATCAGCCGGGATCTAATTAAAATGGCGGAACAGACTCGAGGGGCCGAATGGCCTCCTCCTGTGTTGCAAAAACCCAACTGGGTCACCAATGGCCCATTAGGGGAAGGAAACTTGCCGTCCTTACCTGGTCTGGGCCTACAGGTGACTCCAGACCCACACCGACGGGGTTGACCCTGAACGGCCCTCTGAAGTAGGCCCAGCGAATGACCCAGGGCCAAGCAGTGTCCAGCTGCCTGTGTGCCCGCATATGTAAGTAGTTGGTGTGCTGGGGTGAGCCAGTCTTGAACAGGAGAGTGTCCAATACTGCAACCTGTTTATTTTATTTTCGGGGTGGGAGGGAGGGAGGGACTGGCTGATCACAAACTTCCATTCGACACTCCCGGGTTTATTCCTGCTTTTCTTTTCTACGCTGTGACCTTTGTTTCAATAAACTAACCCTCGCTGCTGATATCCTGGTGGGATAAGACTGTGCCGATAGAATGTTCCCCCTCCGGTGGGAGATTGATCAACAATCCGCGATGTGACCGGAACTGTCTCTCTGCATGTTCCCACTGTCCGTGTGTATCCCTACAGTCCCGCCCCGCGGAGTGGGGTCTGTCTGTAACCAGCTTCTCTCCGGCCCCCCCCCCCACCCTCCCCGTGTTGTCTGTAATGTACGTCGATCCCTCAATAAACGCTTCTCGTCGATCGCGCTGTGTGTGTTTGGAGTTTATGGGTACAGAGTCGCCCAGCCCTGTTCTTACTGTGTCGGGAATCCAGATGTTCGCACGTCGGAGAACACAAACCGAGCAAAATACAGCTCAGCCTGGGATTCCCCGGGCTCTCACACAAGAGGAGGCTGAGGGGGGGGGGGGGGGACTGGATCGAGCTCTTCAGTATTGTGCAGGGGTTCGATAGGGTAGACGTAGAGACGATGTTTCCACTTGTGGCGAGACCAGAACTAGGGGCCATCGATGTCAGATTGTCACTAATAGCTCGTTTGATCGACACTCCATCCACCACCTTCAACACTCACTCCCTCCACCTTCAACACTCACTCCCTCCACCACCAACACACTGTGGCTGCAGTGTGTACCATCAACAAGATGCACTGCAGCAACTCGCCAAGGCTTCTTCAACAGCACCTCCCAAACCCGCCACCTCTACCACCTAGAAGGACAAGGGCAGCAGGCCCAGGGGAACACCACCACCTCCACGTTCCCCTCCCAGTCACACACCATCCTGACTTGGAAATATATCGGCCGTTCCTTCATCGTCGCTGGGTCACAATCCTGGAACTCCCTCCCTAACAGCACTGTGGGAGCACCTTCACCACACGGACTGCAGCGGTTCAAGGCAGCGGCTCACCACCACCTTCTCACGGGGCAGTTAGGGACGGGCAATAAATGTTGGTCCTGCCAGTGACACCCACATCTGTGGGGTGGCTTGACCCATCCACCTCCACGGAGGTGTGTGGGGGACCTGACTCATCCACCTCCATGGCACGAACCTGGTATTGCAGTACTTCCAGGAACGGTGCAGTGGCTCTAGGCCTTTTGGCTAAGAGCATTGGCGCAGAGTGATCCTTGGCGTGTGCAAGGTGACCTCTGGCGTTTGTGATTTGACAAAGAATTGGAACGATTGGCTACGAATTTCAAAATAAATAAATAAATAAATAAATAAATAAATGTTGGTCCTGCCAGTGACACCCACATCCCAGGAACGAATAAAACCTTTTTTTGTAATCCAGTAGGGAATTCAGGAGAAACTTCTTTCCCCAGAGAGCGGTGAGAATGTGGAACTCGCTGCCACAGGGAGTGGTTGAGGCGAATAGCATCGATACATTTAAGGGGAGGGCTGGACATGAGGGAGGAGGGAACAGAGGGATGTGTTGATGGGGTGAGATGAAGAGGGGAGGGAGGAGGCTGGTGTGGAGTTTAAACCCCGGCACGGACTGTTGTGTAATTGTATTGTGAGCATTGATGTAACCGTGGCAGCAGATAAACACGCCACACGCACTCACAACCACCGCACTTTATTGCAGAATTTCAACACGTTGCCGACAGCGTGTAACAGGAGTGTGACACGGTCCAGGGGGCAGTCCTGGGGAGGGGTGGTCCCGGGGGAGGGGGGTTCCCAGGGGGCAGTCCTGGGGGGGGGGGGGGTCCCGCAGGGCAGTCCTGGGGGGAGGGTCCTGGGGGGGGGCCAAGGGGCCGTCCAGGTGGGTGGCAGGGGGGAGAGGGGGGGGGGGCAGTCCTGGGGGTGTTCCCAGGGGAGTCCGGGGGGGGGGGCCTAGAGGGGGTGCGTCCCGGTCCTAGGGATTTGCAGTGAGGCATGGGGAAGGGGTGTACAGTGAGGGGGTCAGGGTGGGCTGTGGTGTTGTGACAGCCCCTGTTGCTGGACGATTAATCCGAGATCGGGTCCCACCATTTGTGTCGCTCAGTAAATCTGGGGTAACAAGCTGGTCCCGGTCCCGTTCCCGTTCCCGGTGAGCATCATCGTCATAGGTAGTCCCTCGGAATCGAGGAAGACTTGCTTCCACTCTAAAAATGAGCCCTTTGGTGGCTGAACCGTCCAATCTGAGAGCCACAGACCCTGTCACAGGTGGGACAGACAGTGGTTGGGGGAAGGGGTGGGTGGGACTGGTTTGTTGCGGTGAGCAGGAAGCTGTCGGATTGCCGTAAAACCCATCGGGTTCACCGATGTCCGGCGGCGATCGGCATGGTAAGGCCCTGCTGAGGGATCTGTGCATCAAAGACGCTTTTATTGGGAGGAACAACGCGCAGCAAGGCATCGAGATCGAGGTGGGGGTCCGGGTAGGGGTGCGGGCGGGGGTCCGGGTGTGGGTGGGGGCCCCGGCTTGCCCGTGCCGGGGTTCGGGGCTCCAGGGACCACAAGGGGTATCGGAGCAGCCCGGGGGTGGGGGGCCGGGGGACTGGGGCGCTGGGGGGGGCCAGGGCGTTGGGTGGGGTGTAGGGAGCGTGGGAGGTGGGCAGCTCCCAGGGGGGCTGAACACCGGCCCATGGACCCCCGCTCACCGGCGCGCACTCGGACCCCGGGGACCCGTCGGTGTCGCCAGTCGAGGCGGGCGGGGGGCTGCCGCGCTCGCCCCGGGGTCCCGCGGGGCCGAGGGGCCGGGAGGGGGAGGGGAGCCGGGTGTGAGGGGTCCGAGCCGGATTATCCACCCCTCCCGCTCCCCGCTTCCGTTCCCGCTCCCGGCTCTGGTCTCGCAGGAGCAGAAGGCCCAGGTCCCCGGCGAAACCAGCCTTGTCCCTCCGGGTGACGGGCGTGTTCTGGCATTTCAGGGCCTTGGCCGGGATCCGGGAGGGGTCCACTGTCCAGGCGTTGCCTTTGGTCCGGGGGTTCCGTGGGTCCTTCAGTACCTGGCGGGGAAATAATTAAATCGTCACAACCCGTCACCCAGCACCTCCATACTGGCCAGGACACACGGACAAACTCCACGCACTCAGGGCTCATCCGTACTTCGTGGGGAACGTTAAACCGAGGTCCCGTCTGCTCTCTCGGGGATCAATGGCAAAGATCCCACGGCCACTATTTCGAAGAACAGCAGTGCAGTTATCCTCGGTGTCCTGGTCAATATTTATCCCTCAATCAACATCACAAGAACTTCGCTATCTGCTCATTATCACATTGCTGTTTGTGACATCTTGCTGTGAGTAAATTGGCTGCCGTGTCTCCGGCAACAGTGACTACATTTCAAAAGTACTTCATTGGCTGTAAAGCTTTTGGGATAACCCAAGGCAGTGAAAGGCGCTATAGAAATGCAAGTCTTTCTTTCTTTAACCACCACTTGAGAGGGCAGACAATGTCTCAGTTTAATGTCTCATCTGAAATACAACACCACCGACAGTGCGGCGCTCCCTCAGTACTGCCCCACCGACAGTGCGGCGCTCCCTCAGTACTGCCCCTCCGACAGTGCGGCGCTCCCTCAGTACTGCCCCTCCGACAGTGCGGCACTCCCTCAGTACTGCCCCTCCGACAGTGCAGCACTCCCCCAGTACTGCCCCTCTGACAGTGCAGCACTCCTTCAGTACTGCCCCTCCGACAGTGCAGCACTCCCTCAGTACTGCCCCTCCCACAGTGCGGCGCTCTCCCAGTACTGCCCCTCCGACACTGCATCACTCTCTCAGTACTGCCTCTCCGACAGTGCAGCACTCCCTCAGTACTGCCCCTCCGACAGTGCAGCACTCCCTCAGTACTGCCCCTCCGACAGTGCAGCACTCCCTCAGTACTGCCCCTCCTACAGTGCAGCACTCCCTCAGTACTGACCCTGTGACAGTGCAGCACTCCCTCAGTACTGCCCCTCCGACAGTGCAGCACTCCCTCAGTACTGCCCCTCCGACAGTGCAGCACTCCCTCAGTACTGCCCCTCCCACAGTGCAGCACTCCCTCAGTACTGCCCCTCCCACAGTGCAGCACTCCCCCAGTACTGCCCCTCCGACAGTGCAGCACTCCCTCAGTACTGCCCCTCCCACAGTGCGGCGCTCTCCCAGTACTGCCCCTCCGACACTGCATCACTCTCTCAGTACTGCCCCTCCGACAGTGCAGCACTCCCTCAGTACTGCCCCTCCGACAGTGCAGCACTCCCTCAGTACTGCCCCTCCGACAGTGCAGCACTCCCTCAGTACTGCCCCTCCTACAGTGCAGCACTCCCTCAGTACTGACCCTGTGACAGTGCAGCACTCCCTCAGTACTGCCCCTCCGACAGTGCAGCACTCCCTCAGTACTGCCCCTCCGACAGTGCAGCACTCCCTCAGTACTGCCCCTCCCACAGTGCAGCACTCCCCCAGTACTGCCCCTCTGACAGAGCAGCACTCCCTCAGTACCGCCCCTCCGACAGTGCAGCACTCCGTCAGTACTGCACTGGGAGTGTGAGCCTGGATGTTGCGCTCAAGTCTCTGGTGTGGGACCCGAATCCACAACCAGTTTTTAAAAATCTGGATATAAAAAGATGGGATCAGTAAAAGTCACCATTTACTGTTGGATTGGGATAAAAACCCAATGTCCCTTAGGGAAGGGAAACCTGCCGTCCTTACCCGGTCTGGGCCGACATGTGACTCCAGTCCCACACCCCTGAAGCGGCCCAGCGAGGCCCTTTTTTTTGTGTCGAACAGATCCCCGTTCCACACGGAGTCTCACCAGCTCCTCAGGGCGGCCACGGATGGGCAATAAATGGTGGTGTCAGCCCGAGAATGAAGTTTAGAAAAGGGGCGCCATCAGGATCAGCCGCGATGCACCTAAAGTCAAATAGCCTGAGGTGCGGCCATGGTGAGGTACGGGGGCGGCCGGGCCTACCTTCACAAAGCAGTCATTTGCCGACAGGTTGTGTCTGACCGAGTCCTTCCAGCCCTGATACTCCCCGGAGCAGAACGGAGAAATCACGCTGAGTGCCTGCAGGATCTGTGGACACAAGAGGGACACTGAGTCTACACCCTGTCACACAGCACTCCCTCATCAACCCACAGCCCGGAGAGTGAGTCTACACCCTGTCACACAGCACTCCCTCATCAACCCACAGCCCGGAGAGTGAGTCTACACCCTGTCACACAGCACTCCCTCATCAACCCACAGCCCGGAGAGTGAGTCTACACCCTGTCACACAGCACTCCCTCATCAACCCACAGCCCGGAGAGTGAGTCTACACAGTCACACAGCACTCCCTCATCAACCCACAGCATAGAGAGTGAGTCGACACAGTCACACAGCACTCCCTCATCAACCCACAGCACGGAGAGTGAGTCTACACAGTCACACAGCACTCCCTCATCAACCCACAGCCCGGAGAGTGAGTCTACACAGTCACACAGCACTCCCTCATCAACCCACAGCCCGGAGAGTGAGTCTACACAGTCACACAGCACTCCCTCATCAACCCACAGCCCAGAGAGTGAGTCTACACCCTGTCACACAGCACTCCCTCATCAACCCACAGCACAGAGAGTGAGTCTACACCCTGTCACACAGCACTCCCTCATCAACCCACAGCCCGGAGAGTGAGTCTACACAGTCACACAGCACTCCCTCATCAACCCACAGCACGGAGAGTGAGTCTACACAGTCACACAGCACTCCCTCATCAACCCACAGCACGGAGAGTGAGTCTACACCCTGTCACACAGTACTCCCTCATCAACCCACAGCACAGAGAGTGAGTCTACACAGTCACACAGCACTCCCTCATCAACCCACAGCCCGGAGAGTGAGTCTACACCCTGTCACACAGCACTCCCTCATCAACCCACAGCCCGGAGAGTGAGTCTACACAGTCACACAGCACTCCCTCATCAACCCACAGCACAGAGAGTGAGTCTACACCCTGTCACACAGCACTCCCTCATCAACCCACAGCACAGAGAGTGAGTCTACACCCTGTCACACAGCACTCCCTCATCAACCCACAGCACGGAGAGTGAGTCTACACAGTCACACAGCACTCCCTCATCAACCCACAGCACGGAGAGTGAGTCTACACCCTGTCACACAGTACTCCCTCATCAACCCACAGCACAGAGAGTGAGTCTACACAGTCACACAGCACTCCCTCATCAACCCACAGCCCGGAGAGTGAGTCTACACCCTGTCACACAGCACTCCCTCATCAACCCACAGCCCGGAGAGTGAGTCTACACAGTCACACAGCACTCCCTCATCAACCCACAGCCCGGAGAGTGAGTCTACACAGTCACACAGCACACCCTCATCAACCCACAGCACGGAGAGTGAGTCTACACCCTGTCACACAGCACTCCCTCATCAACCCACAGCCCGGAGAGTGAGTCCACACAGTCACACAGCACTCCCTCATCAACCCACAGCACGGAGAGTGAGTCTACACAGTCACACAGCACTCCCTCATCAACCCACAGCACGGAGAGTGAGTCTACACCCTGTCACACAGCACTCCCTCATCAACCCACAGCATAGAGAGTGAGTCTACACAGTCACACAGCACTCCCTCATCCACCCACAGCCCGGAGAGTGAGTCTACACAGTCACACAGCACTCCCTCATCAACCCACAGCCCAGAGAGTGAGTCTACACCCTGTCACACAGCACTCCCTCATCCACCCACAGCCCAGAGAGTGAGTCTACACAGTCACACAGCACTCCCTCATCAACCCACAGCCCGGAGAGTGAGTCTACACCCTGTCATACAGCACTCCCTCATCAACCCACAGCCCGGAGAGTGAGTCTACACCCTGTCACACAGCACTCCCTCATCAACCCACAGCCCGGAGAGTGAGTCTACACCCTGTCACACAGCACTCCCTCATCAACCCACAGCACAGAGAGTGAGTCTACACAGTCACACAGCACTCCCTCATCAACCCACAGCCCAGAGAGTGAGTCTACACCCTGTCACACAGCACTCCCTCATCAACCCACAGCACAGAGAGTGAGTCTACACCCTGTCACACAGCATTCCCTCATCAACCCACAGCCCGGAGAGTGAGTCTACACAGTCACACAGCACTCCCTCATCAACCCACAGCACGGAGAGTGAGTCTACACAGTCACACAGCACTCCCTCATCAACCCACAGCCCGGAGAGTGAGTCTACACAGTCACACAGCACTCCCTCATCAACCCACAGCCCGGAGAGTGAGTCTACACAGTCACACAGCACTCCCTCATCAACCCACAGCCCAGAGAGTGAGTCTACACAGTCACACAGCACTCCCTCATCAACCCACAGCCCGGAGAGTGAGTCTACACCCTGTCACACAGCACTCCCTCATCAACCCACAGCACGGAGAGTGAGTCTACACCCTGTCACACAGCACTCCCTCATCAACCCACAGCCCGGAGAGTGAGTCTACACAGTCACACAGCACTCCCTCATCAACCCACAGCCCGGAGAGTGAGTCTACACCCTGTCACACAGCACTCCCTCATCAACCCACAGCCCGGAGAGTGAGTCTACACCCTGTCACACAGCACTCCTTCATCAACCCACAGCACAGAGAGTGAGTCTACACCCTGTCACACAGCACTCCCTCATCAACCCACAGCACAGAGAGTGAGTCTACACCCTGTCACACAGCACTCCCTCATCAACCCACAGTACGGAGAGTGAGTCTACACAGTCACACAGCACTCCCTCATCAACCCACAGCACAGAGAGTGAGTCTACACAGTCACACAGCACTCCCTCATCAACCCACAGCCCGGAGAGTGAGTCTACACAGTCACACAGCACTCCCTCATCAACCCACAGCCCGGAGAGTGAGTCTACACAGTCACACAGCACTCCCTCATCAACCCACAGCACGGAGAGTGAGTCTACACAGTCACACAGCACTCCCTCATCAACCCACAGCCCGGAGAGTGAGTCTACACAGTCACACAGCACTCCCTCATCAACCCACAGCACGGAGAGTGAGTCTACACCCTGTCACACAGCACTCCCTCATCAACCCACAGCCCGGAGAGTGAGTCTACACAGTCACACAGCACTCCCTCATCAACCCACAGCCCGGAGAGTGAGTCTACACCCTGTCACACAGCACTCCCTCATCAACCCACAGCACAGAGAGTGAGTCTACACAGTTACACAGCACTCCCTCATCAACCCACAGCCCGGAGAGTGAGTCTACACAGCACCCCCTCATCAACCCACAGCCCGGAGAGTGAGTCTACACAGTCACACAGCACTCCCTCATCAACCCACAGCCCGGAGAGTGAGTCTACACCCTGTCACACAGCACTCCCTCATCAACCCACAGCCCGGAGAGTAAGTCTACACCCTGTCACACAGCACCCCCTCGTTAACCCACAGCCCGGAGAGTGAGTCTACACAGTCACACAGCACTCCGTCATCAACCCACAGCCCGGAGAGTGAGTCTACACAGTCACACAGCACTCCCTCATCAACCCACAGCCCAGAGAGTGAGTCTACACCCTGTCACACAGCACTCCCTCATCAACCCACAGCACAGAGAGTGAGTCTACACAGTCACACAGCACTCCCTCATCAACCCACAGCCCGGAGAGTGAGTCTACAACCTGTCACACAGCACTCCCTCATCAACCCACTGCCCGGAGAGTGAGTCTACAACCTGTCACACAGCACTCCCTCATCAACCCATAGCCCGGAGAGTGAGTCTACACCCTGTCACACAGCACTCCCTCATCAACCCACAGCCCGGAGAGTGAGTCTACACAGTCATACAGCACTCCCTCATCAACCCACAGCCCGGAGAGTGAGTCTACACCCTGTCACACAGCACTCCCTCATCAACCCACAGCACAGAGAGTGAGTCTACACAGTCACACAGCACTCCCTCATCAACCCACAGCCCAGAGAGTGAGTCTACACAGTCACACAGCACTCCCTCATCAACCCACAGCCCGGAGAGTGAGTCTACACCCTGTCACACAGCACTCCCTCATCAACCCACAGCCCGGAGAGTGAGTCTACACAGTCACACAGCACTCCCTCATCAACCCACAGCCCGGAGAGAGAGTCTACACCCTGTCACACAGCACTCCCTCATCAACCCACAGCCCGGAGAGTGAGTCTACACAGTCACACAGCACTCCCTCATCAACCCACAGCCCGGAGAGTGAGTCTACACAGTCACACAGCACTCCCTCATCAACCCACAGCACGGAGAGTGAGTCTACACCCTGTCACACAGCACTCCCTCATCAACCCACAGCACAGAGAGTGAGTCTACACCCTGTCACACAGCACTCCCTCATCAACCCACAGCCCGGAGAGTGAGTCTACACAGTCACACAGCACCCCCTCATCAACCCACAGCACGGAGAGTGAGTCTACACAGTCACACAGCACTCCCTCATCAACCCACAGCACGGAGAGTGAGTCTACACAGTCACACAGCACCCCCTCATCAACCCATAGCACAGAGAGTGAGTCTACACCCTGTCACACAGCACTCCCTCATCAACCCACAGTACGGAGAGTGAGTCTACACAGTCACACAGCACTCCCTCATCAACCCACAGCACAGAGAGTGAGTCTACACAGTCACACAGCACTCCCTCATCAACCCACAGCCCGGAGAGTGAGTCTACACAGTCACACAGCACTCCCTCATCAACCCACAGCCCGGAGAGTGAGTCTACACCCTGTCACACAGCACTCCCTCATCAACCCACAGCCCGGAGAGTGAGTCTACACAGTCACACAGCACCCCCTCATCAACCCACAGCCCGGAGAGTGAGTCTACACAGTCACACAGCACCCCCTCATCAACCCACAGCCCGGAGAGTGAGTCTACACAGTCACACAGCACTCCCTCATCAACCCACAGCCCGGAGAGTGAGTCTACACAGTCACACAGCAGCCCCTCATCAACCCACAGCCCGGAGAGTGAGTCTACACAGTCACACAGCACTCCCTCATCAACCCACAGCCCGGAGAGTGAGTCTACACCCTGTCACACAGCACTCCCTCATCAACCCACAGCCCGGAGAGTGAGTCTACACCCTGTCACACAGCACTCCCTCATCAACCCACAGCACGGAGAGTGAGTCTACACAGTCACACAGCACTCCCTCATCAACCCACAGCACGGAGAGTGAGTCTACACCCTGTCACACAGCACTCCCTCATCAACCCACAGCCCGGAGAGTGAGTCTACACAGTCACACAGCACTCCCTCATCAACCCACAGCCCGGAGAGTGAGTCTACACCCTGTCACACAGCACTCCCTCATCAACCCACAGCCCGGAGAGTGAGTCTACACAGTCACACAGCACTCCGTCATCAACCCACAGCCCGGAGAGTGAGTCTACACCCTGTCACACAGCACTCCCTCATCAACCCACAGCCCGGAGAGTGAGTCTACACAGTCACACAGCACTCCCTCATCAACCCACAGCCCGGAGAGTGAGTCTACACCCTGTCACACAGCACTCCCTCATCAACCCACAGCCCGGAGAGTGAGTCTACACCCTGTCACACAGCACCCCCTCGTTAACCCACAGCCCGGAGAGTGAGTCTACACCCTGTCACACAGCACTCCGTCATCAACCCACAGCATAGAGAGTGAGTCTACACAGTCACACAGCACTCCGTCATCAACCCACAGCCCGGAGAGTGAGTCTACACAGTCACACAGCACTCCCTCATCAACCCACAGCCCGGAGAGTGAGTCTACACAGTCACACAGCACTCCCTCATCCACCCACAGCCCGGAGAGTGAGTCTACACAGTCACACAGCACTCCCTCATCAACCCACAGCATGGAGAGTGAGTCTACACCCTGTCACACAGCACTCCCTCATCCACCCACAGCCCAGAGAGTGAGTCTACACCCTGTCACACAGCACTCCCTCATCAACCCACAGCCCGGAGAGTGAGTCTACACAGTCACACAGCACTAGCTCATCAACCCACAGCCCGAAGAGTGAGTCTACACAGTCACACAGCACTCCCTCATCAACCCACAGCACAGAGAGTGAGTCTACACAGTCACACAGCACTCCCTCATCAACCCACAGCCCGGAGAGTGAGTCTACACAGTCACACAGCACTCCCTCATCAACCCACAGCCCGGAGAGTGAGTCTACACCCTGTCACACAGCACTCCCTCATCAACCCACAGCCCGGAGAGTGAGTCTACACCCTGTCACACAGCACTCCCTCATCAACCCACAGCCCGGAGAGTGAGTCTACACAGTCACACAGCACTCCCTCATCAACCCACAGCCCGGAGAGTGAGTCTACACCCTGTCACACAGCACTCCCTCATCAACCCACAGCACAGAGAGTGAGTCTACACAGTCACACAGCACTCCCTCATCAACCCACAGCCCGGAGAGTGAGTCTACACAGTCACACAGCACCCCCTCATCAACCCACAGCCCGGAGAGTGAGTCTACACCCTGTCACACAGCACCCCCTCATCAACCCACAGCCTGGAGAGTGAGTCGACACAGTCACACAGCACTCCCTCATCAACCCACAGCACGGAGAGTGAGTCCACACAGTCACACAGCACTCCCTCATCAACCCACAGCACGGAGAGTGAGTCTACACCCTGTCACACAGCACTCCCTCATCAACCCACAGCCCGGAGAGTGAGTCTACACCCTGTCACACAGCACTCCCTCATCAACCCACAGCACGGAGTGTGAGTCTACACAGTCACACAGCACTCCCTCATCAACCCACAGCACAGAGAGTGAGTCTACACAGTCACACAGCACTCCCTCATCAACCCACAGCACGGAGAGTGAGTCTACACCCTGTCACACAGCACTCCCTCATCAACCCACAGCCCGGAGAGTGAGTCGACACAGTCACACAGCACTCCCTCATCAACCCACAGCACGGAGAGTGAGTCTACACCCTGTCACACAGCACTCCCTCATCAACCCACAGCCCGGAGAGTGAGTCTACACAGTCACACAGCACCCCCTCATCAACCCACAGCCCGGAGAGTGAGTCTACACAGTCACACAGCACTCCCTCATCAACCCACAGCCCGGAGAGTGAGTCTACACAGTCACACAGCACCCCCTCATCAACCCACAGCACGGAGAGTGAGTCTACACAGTCACACAGCACTCCCTCATCAACCCACAGCACGGAGAGTGAGTCTACACAGTCACACAGCACCCCCTCATCAACCCACAGCACGGAGAGTGAGTCTACACAGTCACACAGCACTCCCTCATCAACCCACAGCCTGGAGAGTGAGTCTACACAGTCACACAGCACTCCCTCATCAACCCACAGCCCGGAGAGTGAGTCTACACAGTCACACAGCACCCCCTCATCAACCCACAGCACAGAGAGTGAGTCTACACCCTGTCACACAGCACTCCCTCATCAACCCACAGCCCGGAGAGTGAGTCTACACAGTCACACAGCACTCCCTCATCAACCCACAGCCTGGAGAGTGAGTCCACACAGTCACACAGCACTCCCTCATCAACCCACAGCACGGAGAGTGAGTCTACACAGTCACACAGCACCCCCTCATCAACCCACAGCACAGAGAGTGAGTCTACACAGTCACACAGCACTCCCTCATCAACCCACAGCACGGAGAGTGAGTCTACACAGTCACACAGCACTCCCTCATCAACCCACAGCACGGAGAGTGAGTCTACACAGTCACACAGCACTCCCTCATCAACCCACAGCACAGAGAGTGAGTCTACACCCTGTCACACAGCACTCCCTCATCAACCCACAGCACGGAGAGTGAGTCTACACAGTCACACAGCACTCCCTCATCAACCCACAGCACAGAGAGTGAGTCTACACAGTCACACAGCACACCCTCATCAACCCACAGCACGGAGAGTGAGTCTACACAGTCACACAGCACCCCCTCATCAACCCACAGCACAGAGAGTGAGTCTACACCCTGTCACACAGCACCCCCTCATCAACCCACAGCACGGAGAGTGAGTCTACACCCTGTCACACAGCACTCCCTCATCAACCCACAGCACGGAGAGTGAGTCGACACAGTCACACAGCACTCCCTCATCAACCCACAGCACGGAGAGTGAGTCTACACAGTCACACAGCACTCCCTCATCAACCCACAGCCCGGAGAGTGAGTCTACACAGTCACACAGCACTCCCTCATCAACCCACAATCCGGAGAGTGAGTCTACACAGTCACACAGCACTCCCTCATCAACCCACAGCCCGGAGAGTGAGTCTACACAGTCACACAGCACTCCCTCATCAACCCACAATCCGGAGAGTGAGTCTACACAGTCACACAGCACTCCCTCATCAACCCACAGCCCAGAGAGTGAGTGTACACAGTCACACAGCACTCCCTCATCAACCCACAGCACAGAGAGTGAGTCTACACAGTCACACAGCACTCCCTCATCAACCCACAGCACAGAGAGTGAGTCTACACCCTGTCACACAGCACCCCCTCATCAACCCACAGCCCGGAGAGTGAGTCTACACAGTCACACAGCACTCCCTCATCAACCCACAGCCCGGAGAGTGAGTCTACACAGTCACACAGCACTCCCTCATCATACCACAGCACAGAGAGTAAGTCTACACAGTCACACAGCACTCCCTCATCAACCCACAGCACGGAGAGTGAGTCTACACAGTCACACAGCACTCCCTCATCAACCCACAGCCCGGAGAGTGAGTCTACACCCTGTCACACAGCACTCCCTCATCAACCCACAGCATAGAGAGTGAGTCTACACAGTCACACAGCACTCCCTCATCAACCCACAGCACGGAGAGTGAGTCTACACAGTCACACAGCACCCCCTCATCAACCCACAGCACGGAGAGTGAGTCTACACCCTGTCACACAGCACTCCCTCATCAACCCACAGCATAGAGAGTGAGTCTACACAGTCACACAGCACCCCCTCATCAACCCACAGCACGGAGAGTGAGTCTACACAGTCACACAGCACTCCCTCATCAACCCACAGCACGGAGAGTGAGTCTACACAGTCACACAGCACCCCCTCATCAACCCACAGCACGGAGAGTGAGTCTACACAGTCACACAGCACCCCCTCATCAACCCACAGCACGGAGAGTGAGTCTACACAGTCACACAGCACCCCCTCATCAACCCACAGCCCGGAGAGTGAGTCTACACAGTCACACAGCACTCCCTCATCAACCCACAGCACGGAGAGTGAGTCTACACAGTCACACAGCACTCCCTCATCAACCCACAGCATGGAGAGTGAGTCTACACCCTGTCACACAGCACTCCCTCATCAACCCACAGCCCGGAGAGTGAGTCTACACAGTCACACAGCACCCCCTCATCAACCCACAGCACGGAGAGTGAGTCTACACAGTCACACAGCACTCCCTCATCAACCCACAGCACGGAGAGTGAGTCTGCACAGTCACACAGCACTCCCTCATCAACCCACAGCACGGAGAGTGAGTCTACACCCTGTCACACAGCACTCCCTCATCAACCCACAGCACAGAGAGTGAGTCCACACAGTCACACAGCACTCCCTCATCAACCCACAGCCCGGAGAGTGAGTCTACACAGTCACACAGCACTCCCTCATCAACCCACAGCCCGGAGAGTGAGTCTACACAGTCACACAGCACTCCCTCATCAACCCACAGCCCGGAGAGTGAGTCTACACAGTCACACAGCACTCCCTCATCAACCCACAGCACGGAGAGTGAGTCTACACTGTCACACAGCACTCCCTCATCAACCCACAGCACGGAGAGTGAGTCTACACAGTCACACAGCACTCCCTCATCAACCCACAGCACGGAGAGTGAGTCTACACCCTGTCACACAGCACTCCCTCATCAACCCACAGCCCGGAGAGTGAGTCTACACAGTCACACAGCACTCCCTTATCAACCCACAGCACAGAGAGTGAGTCTACACAGTCACACAGCACTCCCTCATCAACCCACAGCCCGGAGAGTGAGTCTACACCCTGTCGCACAGCACTCCCTCATCAACCCACAGCACGGAGAGTGAGTCTACACCCTGTCACACAGCACTCCCTCATCAACCCACAGCCCGGAGAGTGAGTCTACACAGTCACACAGCACTCCCTCATCATCCCACAGCCTGGAGAGTGAGTCTACACAGTCACACAGCACCCCCTCATCAACCCACAGCACAGAGAGTGAGTCTACACCCTGTCACACAGCACTCCCTCATCAACCCACAGCACGGAGAGTGAGTCTACACAGTCACACAGCACTCCCTCATCAACCCACAGCACGGAGAGTGAGTCTACACAGTCACACAGCACCCCCTCATCAACCCACAGCTACGGCCCCGAGAGCTGATCGCCATCTTCACACAGGACCCAGAGCGGGGCGGGTGTCAGTGAGGGAGGTGGGGGTCGGGGAAAGGGGTCGGGAGGGTCGGGGATGTTGGGGTCGGGTTGAGGGGAGGAGGGGGAGTTGGAGGTTGGGGGGGAGGGTCTCGGGGGTCTCGGAGGGAGATGCCGATTCCATCCATGCAGGCTGACAGGTTTCGATTACGAAGGCGGCTCTTGGCCTTTATCTCCAGGGGCTGGAAGGTAATGCTTCAATTATGCAGAACAACAACTTATATTTATATAGCACCCTTAACATCGGAAAACGTCCCAAGGTGCTTCACAGCAGTGTCATTGACAAATAATTTGACACCGAGCCACAAGGGAGGCAATAGCGCAGGTGACAGGTAGGTTTTAAGGAGTGTCTTGAAGGAGGAAAGAGGCAGAGAGGCGGAGAGGTTTAGGGAGTTCCAGAGCAGCTGAAGGCACGGCCACCAACGGTGGAGCGATTATAATCAGTGATGCTCAAGAGGGCAGAATTAGAGGAGCGGATATCTCGGGGGGTGTTGTAGGGAGGGGTGAGGTCATGGAGGGATTTGAAAACAAGGATGAGAATTCTGAAATCGAGGCATTGCTTAACTGGGGGGCCAGTGTAGGTCAGCGAGCACAGGGGGTGATGGGTGAGCGGGACTTGGTGCGCGTTAGGACACGGGCTGCCGAGTTTTGGATGACCTCCAGTTTACATAGGGTACAATGTGGGAGGCCAGCCAGGAGTGCGTTGGAATAGTCAAGTCTAGAGGTCACAAAGGCATGGATGAGGGTTTCAGCAGCGGATGAGCTGAGGCAGGGGTGGAGACGGGCGATGTTACGGAGGTGGAAATAGGCGGTCTTAGTTATGCTTCGGATATGTGGTCAAAAGCTCATTTCAGGGTCAAATATGACACCGAGTTTGCGAACAGTGTGGTTCAGCCTCAGACAGGAGTTGGGGAGAGGGATGGAGTCAGTGAATCGGGACCGGAGTTTGTGGTGGGGACCGAAAACAATGGCTTCGGTCTTCCCAATATTCAATTCAAAAGCAGTCGGCAATTTGGCTCCTCGAGCCTGCTCCGCCATTTTATAAGGTCATGGCTGATCTGATCATGAGCTCAGCTCCACTTCCCCGCCCAATCCATGATGTCGCAGCATGTAGATGAGAAATAGGAGGGGGCCACGGACAGATCCTTGGGGGACACCAGAGGTAACGATGCGGGGACGGGGAGAGAAGCCGTTGCAGGTGATTCTCTGTCTACGATGAGATGGATAAGAATGGAACCAGGCGAGTGCAGTCCCACCCAGCTGGACGATGGTGGAGAGGTGTTGGAGGAGGATGGAGTGGTCAAAGTCTGCAGACAGGTCCAGGAGGACGAGGAGGGATAGTTTACCTTTGTCACCGTAACAAAGAATGTCACTTGTGACTTTGATGAGAGCCGTTTCGGTACTGTGGCAGGGACGGAAACCAGATTGAAGGGATTCAAACTGAGATTGATAGATTTTTGTTGGGTTAGGATATCGAGGGACACAGAACCAAGGCGGGTAATGGGTTTAAGGTACAGATCAGCCAGGATCTGAGTGAATGGCGGAACAGGCTCGAGGGGCCGAATGGCCTCCTCCTGTCCCCGTGTTCCTGTGAATAGTGCACACCCTGAAATCTAATACCGTAAAACCACTTAAAGTGCACACCCTGAAATCTAATACCGTAAAACCACTTAAAGTGCACACCCTGAAATCTAATACCGTAAAACCACTTAAAGTGCACACCCTGAAATCTAATACCGTAAAACCACTTAAAGTGCACACCCTGAAATCTAATACCGTAAAACACTTAAAGCGTACACCCTGAAATCTAATACCATAAAACCACTTAAAGTGCACACCCTGAAATCTAATACCGTAAAACCACTTAAAGTGCACATCCTGAAATCTAATACCCGTAAAACCACTTAAAGTGCACACCCTGAAATCTAATACCGTAAAACACTTAAAGCGTACACCCTGAAATCTAATACCGTAAAACCACTTAAAGTGCACACCCTGAAATCTAATACCGTAAAACACTTAAAGCGTACACCCTGAAATCTAATACCCGTAAAACCACTTAAAGTGCACACCCTGAAATCTAATACCGTAAAACCACTTAAAGTGCACACCCTGAAATCTAATACCGTAAAACCACTTAAAGTGCACACCCTGAAATCTAATACTGTAAAACCACTTAAAGTGCACACCCTGAAATCTAATACCGTAAAACCGCTTAAAGTGCACACCCTGAAATCTAATACCATAAAACTGCTTAAAGTGCACACCCTGAAATCTAATACCGTAAAACCACTAAAAGTGCACACCCTGAAATCTTATACTGTAAAACCACTAAAAGTGCACACAGTGAAATCAGGGCGAGTCTGACCTGGCTAATACCGAACGTGATAAAACAGTAACTCTAATTGAAGGTCCCCGGTCAGTCTGAGTCCTGAGTGAGCTGACGGGTTGCGGAACTATTCCTGCGCTCCTCTGGGTACCAGAAGGAACCATTTATTTACTGGGCTCCCTGACTCCCACCCCCCCTCCCAGAACATGGTTCCCCAGCAACTGCCGCTCGAAGTCCTGACATCATCACATACGCCTCAGCTCATCGGCTGCTACAAACCTCATCCATGCAGGGAATTCTCATCCTCGTGTTCAAATCCCTCCATGGCCTTGCCCCCTCCCTTTCTCTGTAACCGCCTACAACCCTCCACCCCCGAGATCTCTGCACTCCTCCAATTCTGACCTCTTGAGCATCCCTGGTTTTAATCTCTCCACTATTACCGGTCATGCCTCCAGCTGCCTGGGCCCCAAGCTCTGCGATTCCCTCCCTAAACCTCTCTGCCTCTCTCTCCTCCTTTAAGACGCTCCTTAAAATCTACCTCTTTAAACCAGCTTTTGGTCACCTGTCCTAATACCTCCTTATCTGGCTCAATGTCATATTTTGTTTGATAACGCTCCTGTGAAGCACCTTGGGACTTGTTACTACATTAAAGGTACTATACAAATACACATAGCAGTAGTACACAGTGATAAGAACATAAGAAATAGCAACAGGAGTCGGTCGTAGAACCCCTCGACCCTGCTCTGCCATTCAATAAGATCATGGCTGATCTTCGACCTTTCCTGTCCTATCTCCTTGATTCCCTTAGAGTCTAGAAATCTATCGATCTTAGCCTTGCATAAACTCACCGATTCTGCATCCACAGCACTTTGGTTTAGCGAATTCCCAAGATTCACAACCCCCTGGGTGAAGAAATTTCTCCTCATCTCAGTCTTAAATGGCCGACCCTTTATCCTGAGACTGTGACCCCTGGTTCTAGACACTCCAGCCCGGGGCAACAACCTCTCGGTATCTACCCTGTCAATGCTCCTCAGAATCCTGTATGTTTCAATGAGATCACCTCTCATTCTTCTAAACTCCAGAGAGTATAGGGCCAATCTGCTCAATCACTCCTCATAGGACAACCCTTTCATCCCAGGAATCATTGCACTGCCTCCAAGACAAGTATATCCTTCCTTCGATAAGGAGACCAAAACTGTGCACAGTACTCCGGGTGTGGTCTCACCAATACCCTGTACAGTTGTAGCATGACTTCCTTATCCGTATACTCCACCCCCCTTGCAATAAATGCCAACATTCCATTTGCCTTTCTGATTACTTGCTGTACCTGCATACTAACGTTCTGTGTTTCCTGTACGAGGACATCCAGATCTCTCTGAACACCAACATTTAATAGTTTCTCACCATTTTTAAAAGTCTATTTTGCTATTCTTCCGACCAAAGAGAACAACCTCATATTTCCCCACATTATATTCCATCTGCCACTTAACCTGTCTATATCTCTTTGCAGACTCTCTGTGTCCTCCTCACAGCTCATTTTCCCACCTCGCTTTCTACAGCAGCAAACTTGGGTACATTGCTCTCGGCCCCGTCATCTAAATCATTAATATAGATTGTAAATAGCTGAGGCCCCAGCACTGATCCCTGTGGCAGCCCAATAAAAGTTAGTTTCAAGGTTGTGGGTTCAAGTGCCATTCCAAAGACTCGAGTGCAAAATCTAGGCTGACACTCCAGTGCAGTACTGGGGTACTGAAGTTGCATGTTCAGCCATGAACTCATTGAATGGCGGTGCAGGCTAGAAGGGCCGAATGGCCTACTCCTGCACCTATTTTCTATGTTTCTATGTTTCTATGTAATGCTGCACCGTGGGAGGTGCCGTCTTTTGGATGAGATGTTAGACCGAGGCCCCATCTGCCCTCTCGGGTGGATGTAGAAGATCCCAAGGCATTTTTGAAGATGAGAAAGGGAGTTCTCCCCAGTGTCCTGGCCAATCATCATCACTCTATAGAAATCCAAGTCTTTGTCTACCAACATGCCGTGTACAGAATGTGCAGATCTGTACAGGGAGACCAGCTGAACTTTACCGAGGAAAACTGTTAGTTCATTCACCCGCCCTCGTCACGGCAATAAATGCAGGGCTTTAAATAATTGCCAGTGACAGACCCGTACCCACGAGAATTAAAGCTCATAATATTCCCGCCAACACAGCCTGAGTTCTGAAGGGTGGAATCTGTCTTGTGGCACTGGGCAGCTCTCATTGTCAAGGTGGGCACAGTGGGTGAGGGGTTTGGTGGCTGCGGGGTGGGGGGGGGCGCGGGATTGGGGTTCGGGGTAGGTGAGTGTGGGGGGGGGGATAGGTGAGTGGAGAGGGGCTAAGGGATAGGTGAGTGGGGAGGGTGAGTGGTGGGGGGGTTTGGGGTAGGTGAGTGGGGTGGGAGGGTTGGGTGAGTGGGGGAGGGGCGGGGTAGGTGAGTGGGGTGGGAGGGTTAGGTGAGTGGGGGAGGGGAGGGGTAGATGAGTGGGGGAGGGAGAGGAGAGTGGGGGGGAAGGGTGGGTGAGTGGGGGGGGAAGGGTGGGTGAGTGGGGGAGGGGTAGGTGAGTGGGGGGGAGGGGGAGGTGAGTGGGGGGGAGGGGTAGGTGAGTGGGGGGGAGGGGTAGGTGAATGGGGGGGAGGGGTGGGTGAGTGGGAGAGGGGTAGGTGAAGGGGAGAGGGGTGGGTGGGTGTGGGGGAGGGTAGGTGAGGGGGGAGGGGGAGGTGAGTGGGGGAGGGGGTAGGTGAGTGGGGGAGTGGGAAGGTGAGGGGGGGAAGTGAGGGAGGAGGGGGAGGTGAGTGGGGGAGGGGAAGGGAGAGGAGTGGGGGAGGGGAAGGGAGAGGAGTGGGGGAGGGGGAGGGGGAGGGGAGGGGAGGGGAGTGGGGGGGAGGGGGAGGGGGAGGGGAGGGGAGGGGAGTGGGGGGGAGGGGGAGAAGTGAGTGGGGGAGGAGGGAGGTGAGTGGGGGAGGGGGGAGGTGAGTGGGGGAGGGGGGAGGTGAGTGGGGGAGGGGGGAGGTGAGTGGGGGAGGGGGGAGATGAGGGGAGGAGGGGGAGGTGAGTGGGGGAGGGGGAGGTGAGGGGGAGGGGGAGGTGAGTGGGGGAGGGGGAGGTGAGGGGGAGGGGGAGGTGAGTGGGGGAGGGGGAGGTGAGGGGGAGGGGGAGGTGAGTGGGGGAGGGGACGAGTGAGGGGGGAGGGGGGAGGTGAGGAGGTGAGTGGGGGAGGGGGAGGTGAGGGGGGGAGGGGGAGGTGAGGGGGGGAGGGGGAGGTGAGTGGGGGAGGGGGTAGGTGTGGGGGAGGGGGTGGGTGAGTGGGGGAGGGGAGAGGTGAGGGGGGAGGTGAGGGGGGAGGGGTAGGTGAGGGTGAGGGGGTGTTTGGGGCGGTGATTGTCCGACCCACAGCTCGGAGGAGAAGGCCCGTTGGGACACCACAGGCCGCGATTCTCCAATGGGGATGATCGTGGTCGCCCACTACATTGCGCGGGACACATTCCCGGTGAAAATATCGTACACTCACACTCACACACCTGGTGTGAAAATGTGTCACCCCACTCCCTCCGCCCCTGCTGAGACCTGGGCACTCACCATGACCTGATGCAAGAGGCCAAACAGCCATCAAACTCACAGCAACAAAACGTGACCACAACAACAACAACTTGTATTTATATAGCGCCTTTAACGTAATGAAACATCCCGAGGTGCTTCACAATGAGTGTCATGCAATAAAAATTTGACACCGAGCCGCATAACTACAAATTAAGGCAGGTGACCAAAAGCTTGGACAAAGAGGTAGGTTTTAAGGAGCGTCTCAAGGGATAAAGGAGAGGCGGAGAGATTTAGGGAGGGAGTTCCAGAGCTTGGGGCCCAGGCAGCTGAAGGTAAACGGCCGCCGATGGTTGAGCGATTACAATCAGGGATGCTCGGGAGGGCAGAATTAGAGGAGCGCAGACATCTCGGGGTGGGGGGGGGGGGGGGTTATAGGGCTGGATGAGATTAGGGCAGATGAGAAAAAGCTTGTTCAAAGAGGTAGGTTTTAAGGAGGATCTTAAAGGGTGAAAGTGAGATGGAGAGGTTTAGGCAGAGAGTGCCAGAGCTTGGGGGTCAAGGCACGGCTGCCAATGGTGGAGCGATTAAAATCGCAGATGCTCGAGGGGGCAGAATTCGAGGAGCGCTGATATCTCGGGGGTGGTGGGAGAGGTGGGTTGTGGGGATCGGGGAGGTTACACAATTAGGGAGGGGGGGGGGCGGGAGCCATGGAGGGATTTGAAAACAATCGCATTTTGAAACGGGGCACAGCCTCATCGTTTTAAAAGCCTGAAAAAGGGGAGGGGCCCTTGCCTGCGATAAGGTCCGGCGTTTCTCCGGAGAGTTGAGGATCACCATGGCGATCAGCGCTAGGTACGAGTAGGGGGGCTTCGGGTGCCGCTGGTAACGTCTCCTCCTCCTCTCCCGGGATGGCGTGGAGCGGCCGGGGTCTCCCGACCCGCCCGCCTCCCTCCGACTGGCAGCCAGCTGCTCCGGCGCCAAGCTGTCCCTAACCTCCTGCGAGTTGTCCATCTCAGGGGGCGGGCGGGGGGGCCCTGCAGTCGGGGAATGGCACCCCCCTCCTCTCCGGCCTTCCTCCCCCAGAATGGGGTCCAGCAGTAAACTGTCCATGCTCCACGTCCCAGTTCCGCGAGGGGGGTACTCAGCCAAGCAGCCTGCTACCTGGACGCTGCCATTGACCTTTGTGTGTCCGTGTCGGGGGTGGTGAGGGAGATTTATTTGGTGTTGTTGGCCGGGGGTGGGGGGGGGGGAGCTCGACCTGGTGTGTTTGTTCCCCCCCCCCCCCAGGGCCTTTATCACACTGACAGAAAGCTGGAGCCAATGGAGATGCATTTGTACAGTGAACAATTAACAGCTTGATGTCAATCTTGATATGTAATCAGTCAGGGAGTCGGGGGTGGGGGGTAGGAGGGTGGGGGGGGGGGAGAATGGAAGCATCTGGGGTGGGTGGAGCTGAGAGAGGTTCAAAGGGGAGCTCGCAACATATGCAGCTTTATGTATATTTACAGTGGCCCCAGAACTCCTGAGCATCCTCATCGTCATCATAGGCAGTCTCTCGGAATCGAGGAAGACTTGCTTCCACTCTTAATGTGTCCTTAAGGTGGCTGAACAGTCCAATACGAGAACCACAGTCCCTGTCACAGGTGGGACAGACAGTGGTTGAGGGAAGGGGAGGGTGGGACTGGTTTGCCGCACGCTCCTTCCGCTGCCTGCGCTTGGTTTGTGCACGCTCTCGGCGATGAGACTCGAGGTGCCCAACGCCCTCCCGGATGCACTTCCTCCACTTATGGCGGTCTTTGGCCAGGGACTGCCAGGTGTCAGTGGGGATGTTGCACTTTATCAGGGAGGCGTTGAGGGTGTCCTCTGCCCACCTGGGGCTCGCTTGCCGTGCCTCTTAGGGCAGGTGACCAAAAGCTTGGTCAAAGAGGTAGGTTTTAAGGAGCATCTTGAAGGAGGAGAGAGAGGCAGAGAGGTTTAGGGAGGGAGTTCCAGAGCTTGGGGCCCAGGCAACAGAAGGCACGGCCACCGATGGTTGAGCGATTATAATCAGGGATGCTCAGGAGGGCAGAATTAGAGGAGCGCAGACATCTCCGGGGTGGAGGGTGGGGGCAGGGTTGTGAGACTGAAGGAGATTACAGAGATAGGGAGGGGCGAGGCCAGGGAGGGATTTGAAAATAAGGATGAGAATTTTGAATTCGAGGCGTTGTTTAACCGGGAGCCAATGTAGGTCAGTGAGCACAGAGGGTGATGGGTGAACGGGACTTGGTGCGAGTTAGGACATGGGGCAGCCGAGTTTTGGATCATCTCTAGTTTACGTAGGGTGGAATATGGGAGGCCAGCCAGGAGTGCGTTGGAATAGTCGAGTCTCCCCAAGGAGGAAAAACCAGGAATCAAAGCTAGGTTAATTAATTAATTAAGAGCAACTTGGAGAGAAAACTGTGAGGGCCATTAAATAAAGTTGTGTGTTTATTTCATTTTTCTTTGAACTCTTTCTGACTATTAGTTATGAAAATGTGTGACATGGGAAAGCAGTGATGGTCAGGAAACAACCAATCGGGGAACGAGGAGTCTGTCGGCTTTCCAATTGGCTCAGGGAGGTGGGATGTTGCGAGGATGGTTGTGCTGGGCAACTAATGGCAAGAGTGAGGGGGCAGGGCGGGGGGCGGGGTCATGTGATGAAACCTCCCGGAATACTGTCCAATCAGAGTTAGTGACCCTCGCACAGTTAGTGTGTGGTGAACTTTTGCAACAAACCCAACCCTGGCCCCCAACTAATTTAGAAGAATGAGAGGGGATCTCATAGAAACATATAAAATTCTGATGGGATTGGACAGGTTAGATGCAGGAAGAATGTTCCCGATGTTGGGAAAGTCCAGAACCAGGGGTCACAGTGTAAGGATAAGGGGTAAGCCATTTAGGATCGAGATGAGGAGAAACTTCTTCACCCAGAGAATTGTGAACCTGTGGAATTCTCTACCACAGAAAGTTGTTGAGGCCAATTCACTAAATATATTCAAAAGGGAGTTAGATGTGACCCTTACGGCTAAAGGGATCAAGGGGTATGGAGAGCGGTTGGGCAGCGCGAGTCCTGGTTCGGAGAGGCCTAAAAAGGCCCGTCGGGGGAGGAGTTCAGGCAGTTGGGCAGCGCGAGTCCGGGGTCGGTGAGGGGGTGAGAGTCCGGGGTCGAGGAGGAGGTGAGAGTTCGGGGTCGAGTAGGTGAGAGTCCGGGGTCGAGGAGGTGAGAGTTCGGGGTCGAGGAGGTGAGAGTCCGGGGTCGAGGAGGTGAGAGTTCGGGGTCGAGGAGGTGAGAGTCCGGGGTCGAGTAGGTGAGAGTTCGGGGTCGAGGAGGAGGTGAGAGTTCGGGGTCGAGTAGGTGAGAGTCCGGGGTCGAGGAGGTGAGAGTCCGGGGTCGGTGAGGGGGTGAGAGTTCGGGGTCGAGGAGGAGGTGAGAGTTCGGGGTCGAGTAGGTGAGAGTCCGGGGTCGAGGAGGTGAGAGTTCGGGGTCGAGGAGGTGAGAGTCCGGGGTCGAGGAGGTGAGAGTTCGGGGTCGAGGAGGAGGTGAGAGTTCGGGGTCGAGTAGGTGAGAGTCCGGAGTCGAGGAGGAGGCGAGAGTCCGGGGTCGAGGAGGTGAGAGTTCGGGGTCGAGGAGTTGAGAGTCCGGGGTCGAGGAGGAGGTGAGAGTTCGAGGTCGAGAAGGAGGTGAGAGTCCGGGGTCGAGGAGGGGGTGAGAGTCCGGGGTCGAGGAGGGGGTGAGAGTCCGGGGTCGAGGAGGAGGTGAGAGTCCGGGGTCGAGGAGGCGAGAGTCCGGGGTCGAGGAGGGGGTGAGAGTCCGGGGTCGAGGAGGGGGTGAGAGTCCGGGGTCGAGGAGGGGGTGAGAGTCCGGGGTCGAGGAGGGGGTGAGAGTCCGGGGTCGAGGAGGGGGTGAGAGTCCGGGGTCGAGGAGGAGGTGAGAGTCCGAGGTCGAGAAGGAGGTGAGAGTCCGGGGTCGAGGAGGGGGTGAGAGTCCGGAGTCGAGGAAGCGAGAGTCCGGGGTCGAGGAGGAGGTGAGAGTCCGGGGTCGAGGAGGAGGTGAGAGTCCGGGGTCGAGGAGGCGAGAGTCCGGGGTCGAGGAGGTGAGAGTCCGGGGTCGAGGAGGAGGTGAGAGTCCGGGGTCGAGGAGGTGAGAGTTCGGGGTCGAGGAGGAGGTGAGAGTCCGGGGTCGAGGAGGTGAGAGTTCGGGGTCGAGGAGGAGGTGAGAGTTCGGGGTCGAGGAGGTGAGAGTTCGGGGTCGAGGAGGGGGTGAGAGTCCGGGGTCGAGGAGGTGAGAGTTCGGGGTCGAGGAGGGGGTGAGAGTCCGGGGTCGAGGAGGTGAGAGTTCGGGGTCGAGGAGGAGGTGAGAGTTCGGGGTCGAGGAGGTGAGAGTCCAGGGTCGAGGAGGTGAGAGTTCGGGGTCGAGGAGGAGGTGAGAGTCCGGGGTCGAGGAGGTGAGAGTTCGGGGTCGAGGAGGAGGTGAGAGTCCGGGGTCGAGGAGGTGAGAGTTCGGGGTCGAGGAGGAGGTGAGAGTTCGGGGTCGAGGAGGGGGTGAGAGTCCGGGGTCGAGGAGGTGAGAGTTCGGGGTCGAGGAGGAGGTGAGAGTTCGGGGTCGAGGAGGGGGTGAGAGTCCGGGGTCGAGGAGGAGGTGAGAGTCCGGGGTCGAGGAGGTGAGAGTTCGGGGTCGAGGAGGAGGTGAGAGTTCGGGGTCGAGGAGGGGGTGAGAGTCCGGGGTCGAGGAGGAGGCGAGAGTCCGGGGTCGAGGAGGAGGCGAGAGTCCGGGGTCGAGGAGGCGAGAGTCCGGGGTCGAGGAGGTGAGAGTTCGGGGTCGAGGAAGCGAGAGTCCGGGGTCGAGGAGGAGGCGAGAGTCCGGGGTCGAGGAGGAGGCGAGAGTCCGGGGTCGAGGAGGAGGTGAGAGTCTGGGGTCGAGGAGGAGGTGAGAGTCCGGGGTCGAGGAGGAGGTGAGAGTCCGGGGTCGAGGAGGAGGTGAGAGTCCGGGGTCGAGGAGGTGAGAGTCCGGGGTCGAGGAGGAGGCGAGAGTCCGGGGTCGGAGGGGCGAGAGTCCGGGGTCGGAGAGGCGAGAGTCCGGGGTCGGAGGGGCGAGAGTTCAGGGTCGAGGAGGAGGCGAGAGTCCGGGGTCGAGGAGGAGGTGAGAGTTCGGGGTCGGAGGGGCGAGGGTCCGGAGTCGAGGAGGGGCGAGAGTCCGGGGTCGGAGGGGCGAGAGTTCAGGGTCGAGGAGGAGGTGAGAGTTCGGGGTCGAGGAGGAGGTGAGAGTTCGAGGTCGAGAAGGAGGTGAGAGTCCGGGGTCGAGAAGGAGGTGAGAGTCCGGGGTCGAGGAGGGGGTGAGAGTCCGGGGTCGAGGAAGCGAGAGTCTGGGGTCGAGGAGGAGGCGAGTGTCCGGGGTCGAGGAGGAGGTGAGAGTCCGGGGTCGAGGAGGAGGTGAGAGTCCGGGGTCGAGGAGGCGAGAGTCCGGGGTCGAGGAGGAGGCGAGAGTCCGGGGTCGAGGAGGTGACAGTCCGGGGTCGAGGAGGAGGTGAGAGTCTGGGGTCGAGGAGGAGGTGAGAGTCCGGGGTCGAGGAGGAGGCGAGAGTCCGGGGTCGAGGAGGAGGTGAGAGTCTGGGGTCGAGGAGGAGGTGAGAGTCCGGGGTCGAGGAGGAGGTGAGAGTCCGGGGTCGAGGAGGAGGTGAGAGTCCGGGGTCGAGGAGGAGGCGAGAGTCTGGGGTCGAGGAGGAGGTGAGAGTCCGGGGTCGAGGAGGAGGTGAGAGTCCGGGGTCGAGGAGGTGACAGTCCGGGGTCGGAGGGGCGAGAATCCGGGGTCGAGGAGGTGACAGTCCGGGGTCGAGGAGGTGAGAGTCCGGGGTCGAGGAGGAGGCGAGAGTCCGGGGTCGGAGGGGCGAGAGTCCGGGGTCGGAGAGGCGAGAGTCCGGGGTCGGAGGGGCGAGAGTTCAGGGTCGAGGAGGAGGCGAGAGTCCGGGGTCGAGGAGGAGGTGAGAGTTCGGGGTCGGAGGGGCGAGGGTCCGGAGTCGAGGAGGGGCGAGAGTCCGGGGTCGGAGGGGCGAGAGTTCAGGGTCGAGGAGGAGGTGAGAGTTCGGGGTCGGAGGGGCGAGAGTTCAGCGTCGAGGAGGAGGTGAGAGTTCGGGGTCGGAGGGGCGGGGCCGGTGCAGCTGCAGCAAGGAGGCAAAAAAGAAGTAGAGAGAAATTGAAAGGTGACGTCACAGCCAAGGTGGTAAGTGATTGGCTGGTGATTGGTGAGTAGTTTTTCTTTTTCTTTTTTATATCAGTAAGTAACTTTTAGCATTGTTGGTGCCAATTTAAGTGTATCTAAGGGTTAAGTCATGGCAGGAGAGCTCGGACATGTGTTATGCTCCTCCTGTACTATGTGGGAAGTCGGGGACACTTCCGGTGTCCCTGACGACTACGTGTGCGGGAAGTGTGTCCGCCTGCAGCTCCTGATGGACCGCATTGCGGAACTGGAACTGAGGGTGGATTCACTCTGGAGCATGCACGATGCTGAGAATGACGTGAGTAGCACGTTTAATGAGTTGGTCTTACCGCAAGGTAAAGGGTCTACAGCCAGATAGGGAATGGAAGACGAACAGGAAGAGCAGTGCAAGGAATCTCGGGATTGCTACCAGTGCCACGTGCTAGTCAGAGTAGGAATCGCAGGATAGCGCAGATGAATACGTGGCTTGAGCAGTGGTGCAGCAGGGAGGGATTCAAATTCCTGGGGCATTGGAACCGGTTCTGGGGGAGGTGGGACCAGTACAAACCGGACGATCTGCACCTGGGCAGGACCGGAACCAATATCCAAGGGGGAGTGTTTGCTAGTGCTGTTGGGGAGGAGTTAAACTAATATGGCAGGGGGATGGGAACCAATGCAGGGAGACAGAGGGAAACAAAAAGGAGACAAAAGCAAAAGACAGAAAGGAGATGAGGAAAAGTGGAGGGCAGAGAAACCCAAGAAAAAGAACAAAAAGGACCACTGTACAGCAAAATTCTAAAAGGACAAAGGGTGTTAAAAAAACAAGCCTGAAGGCGTTGTGTCTTAATGCAAGGAGTATCCGTAATAAAGTGGATGAATTAACTGTGCAAATAGATGTTAACAAATATGATGTGATTGGGATTACGGAGACGTGGCTCCAGGATGATCAGGGCTGGGAACTCAACATCCAGGGGTATTCAACATTCAGGAAGGATAGAATAAAAGGAAAAGGAGGTGGGGTAGCATTGCTGGTTAAAGAGGAGATTAATGCAATAGTTAGGAAGGACATTAGCTTGCATGATGTGGAATCTATATGGGTAGAGCGGCAGAACACCAAAGGGCAAAAAACGTTAGTGGGAGTTGTGTACAGACCTCCAAACAGTAGTAGTGATGTTGGGGAGGGCATCAAACAGGAAATTAGGGGTGCATGCAATAAAGGTGCAGCAGTTATAATGGGTGACTTTAATATGCACATAGATTGGGCTAGCCAAACTGGAAGCAATACGGTGGAGGAGGATTTCCTGCAGTGCATAAGGGATGGTTTTCTAGACCAATATGTCGAGGAACCAACTAGGGGGGAGGCCATCTTAGACTGGGTGTTGTGTTATGAGAGAGGATTAATTAGCAATCTCGTTGTGCGAGGCCCGTTGGGGAAGAGTGACCATAATATGGTGGAATTCTGCATTAGGATGGAGAATGAAACAGTTAATTCAGAGACCATGGTCCAGAACTTAAAGAAGGGTAACTTTGAAGGTATGAGGCGTGAATTGGCTAGGATAGATTGGCGAATGATACTTAAGGGGTTGACTGTGGATGGGCAATGGCAGACATTTAGAGACCGCATGGATGAACTACAACAATTGTACATTCCTGTCTGGCGTAAAAATAAAAAAGGGAAGGTGGCTCAACCGTGGCTATCAAGGAAAATCAGGGATAGTATTAAAGCCAAGGAAGTGGCATACAAATTGGCCAGAAATAGCAGCGAACCCGGGGACTGGGAGAAATTTAGAACTCAGCAGAGAAGGACAAAGGGTTTGATTAAGGCAGGGAAAATGGAGTACGAGAAGAAGCTTGCAGGGAACATTAAGACGGATTGCAAAAGTTTCTATAGATATGTAAAGAGAAAAAGGTTAGTAAAGACAGTCAGAATCAGGGGAAGTCATAACGGGGAACAAAGAAATGGCAGACCAATTGAACAATTACTTTGGTTCGGTATTCACTGAGGAGGACACAAACAACCTTCTGGATATAAAAGGGGTCAGAGGGTCTAGTAAGGAGGAGGAACTGAGGGAAATCCTTATTAGTCGGGAAATTGTGTTGGGGAAATTGATGGGATTGAAGGCCAATAAATCCCAAGGGCCTGATGGACTGCACCCCAGAGTACTTAAGGAGGTGGCCTTGGAAATAGCGGATGCATTGACAGTCATTTTTCAACATTCCATTGACTCTGGATCAGTTCCTATCGAGTGGAGGGTAGTCAATGTAACCCCACTTTTTAAAAAAGGAGGGAGAGAGAAAACAGGGAATTATAGACCGGTCAGCCTGACCTCAGTAGTGGGTAAGATGATGGAATCAATTATTAAGGATGTCATAGCAGCGCATTTGGAAAGAGGTGACATGATAGGTCCAAGTCAGCATGGATTTGTGAAAGAGAAATCATGCTTGACAAATCTTCTGGAATTTTTTGAGGATGTTTCCAGTAGAGTGGACAAGGGAGAACCAGTTGATGTGATATATTTGGACTTGCAGAAGGCTTTCGACAAGGTCCCACACAAGAGATTAATGTGCAAAGTTAAAGCACATGGGATTGGGGGTAGTGTGCTGACGTGGATTGAGAACTGGTTGTCAGACAGGAAGCAAAGAGTAGGAGTAAATGGGTACTTTTCAGAATGGCAGGCAATGACTAGTGGGGTACCGCAAAGTTCTGTGCTGGGGCCCCAGCTGTTTACACTGTACATTAATGATTTAGACGAGGGGATTAAATGTAGTATCTCCAAATTTGCGGATGACACTAAGTTGGGTGGCAGTGTGAGCTGCGAGGAGGATGCTATGAGGCTGCAGAGTGACTTGGATAGGTTAGGTGAGTGGGCAAATGCATGGCAGATGAAGTATAATGTGGATAAATGTGAGGTTATCCACTTTGGTGGTAAAAACAGAGAGACAGACTATTATCTGAATAGTGACAGATTAGGAAAAGGGGAGGTGCAACGAGACCTGGGTGTCATGGTACATCAGTCATTGAAGGTTGGCATGCAGGTACAGCAGGCGGTTAAGAAAGCAAATGGTATGTTGGCCTTCATAGCGAGGGGATTTGAGTACAGGGGCAGGGAGGTGTTGCTACAGTTGTACAGGGCCTTGGTGAGGCCACACCTGGAGTATTGTGTACAGTTTTGGTCTCCTAACTTGAGGAAGGACATTCTTGCTATTGAGGGAGTGCAGCGAAGGTTCACCAGACTAATTGCCGGGATGGTGGGACTGACCTATCAAGAAAGACTGGATCAACTGGGCTTGTATTCACTGGAGTTCAGAAGAATGAGAGGGGACCTCATAGAAACGTTTAAAATTCTGACGGGTTTAGACAGGTTAGATGCAGGAAGAATGTTCCCAATGTTGGGGAAGTCCAGAACCAGGGGTCACAGTCTGAGGATAAGGGGTAAGCCATTTAGGACCGAGATGAGGAGAAACTTCTTCACCCAGAGAGTGGTGAACCTGTGGAATTCTTTACCACAGAAAGTTGTTGAGGCCAATTCACTAAATATATTCAAAAGGGAGTTAGATGAAGTCCTTACTACTCGGGGGATCAAGGGGTATGGCGAGAAAGCAGGAAGGGGGTACTGAAGTTGCATGTTCAGCCATGAACTCATTGAATGGTGGTGCAGGCTAGAAGGGCCGAATGGCCTACTCCTGCACCTATTTTCTATGTTTCTATGTTTCTATGGCTATGTTGAGGGGTATGACTCAACAGGGGAGAGCAGCAGCAGCCAAGTTCATGGCACCGTGGCTGGCTCTGCTGCACAGGAGGGCAGGAAAAAGAGTGGGAGAGCAATAGTGATAGGGGATTCAATTGTAAGGGGAATAGATAGGCGTTTCTGCGGCCGCAACCGAGACTCCAAGATGGTATGTTGCCTCCCTGGTGCAAGGGTCAAGGATGTCTCGGAGCGGGTGCAGGACATTCTAAAAAGGGAGGGTGAACAGCCAGTTGTCGTGGTGCATATAGGTACCAACGATATAGGTAAAAAATGGGATGAGGTCCTGCGAGATGCATTTAGGGAGCTAGCAGTTAAATTAAAAAGTAGGACCTCAAAAGTAGTAATCTCAGGATTGCTACCAGTACTACATGCTAGTCAGAGTAGGAATCGCAGGATAGCTCAGATTAATGCGTGGCTTGAGGAGTGGTGCAGAAGGGAGGGATTCAAATTCCTGGGGCATTGAAACCGGTTCTGGGAGAGGTGGGACCAGTACAAACCGGACGGTCTGCACCTGGGCAGGACCGGAACCAATGTCCTAGAGGGAGTGTTTGCTAGTGCTGTTGGGGAGGAGTTAAACTAATATGGCAGGGGGATGGGAACCTATGCAGGGAGATAGAAGGAAGTAGAATGGGGGCAGAAGCAAAAGATAGAAAGGAGAATAGTAAAAGTGAAGGGCAGAGAAACCCAAGACAAAAAGCAAAAAGGGCGACGATACAGCAAGATTCTAAAGGGGCAAAGTGTGTTAAAAAGACAAGCCTGAAGGCTCTGTGCCTCAATGTGAGGAGTATTCGGAATAAGGTGGATGCACAGATAGCAGTTAACGGATACGATGTGATTAGCATCACGGAGACATGGTTCCAGAGTGACCAAGGCTGGGAACTCAACATCCAAGGGTATTCAGCATTTAGGAACGAGAGACAGAAAGGAAAAGGAGGTGGGTGGCGTTGCCGGTTAAAGAGGAAATCAATGCAATTTTAAGGAAAGACATTAGCCTGGATGATGTGGAATCGGCATGGGTGGAGCTGCGGAATTCCAAAGGGCAGAAAACGCTAGTGGGAATTGTGTATAGACCACCAAATAGTAGTAGTGAGGTTGGGGACAGCATCAAACAAGAAATAAGGAATGTGTGCAATAAAGGTACAGCAGTTATCATGGGTGACTTTAATCTGCATATTAATTGGGCTAACCAAACTGGTAGCAATGCGGTGGAGTAGGATTTCCTGGAGTGTATTAGGGATGGTTTTCTGGACCAATATGTCGAGGAACCAACCAGAGAGCTGGCCATCCTAGACTGGGTGATGTGTAATGAGAAGGGACTAATTAGCAATCTTGTTGTGCGAGGCCCCTTGGGGAAAAGTGACCATAATATGGTAGAATTCCTCATTAAGATGGAGAGTGACAAAGTTAATTCGGAAACTAGGGTCCTGAACTTAAGGAAAGGTAACTTCGACGGTATGAGGTGTGAATTGGCTAGAATAGACTGGCAAATGATACTTAAAGGGTTGATGGTGGATAGGCAATGGCAAACATTTAAAGATCACATGGATGAACTTCAACAATTGTACATCCCTGTCTGGAGCAAAAATAAAACTGGGAAGGTGGCTCAACCGTGGCTAACAAGGGAAATTAAGGATAGTGTTCAAGCTAAGGAAGAGGCATATAAATTGGCCAGAAAAAGCAACAAGCCTGAGGACCGGGAGAAATTTAGAATTCAACAGAGGAGCACTAAGGGTTTAATTAAGAGGGGGAAAATAGAGTACGAGAGGAAGCTTGCAGGGATCATAAAAACTGACTGCAAAAGCTTCTATAAATATGTGAAGAGAAAAAGATTAGTAAAGACAAACATAGGTCCCTTGCGGTCGGATTCAGGTGAATTTATAATGGGGGACAAAGAAATGGCAGACCAATTGAACCAATACTTCGGTTTTGTCTTCATAAAGGAAGATACAAATAACCTTCCGAATGTACTAGGGGACTGAGGGTCTAGTGAGAAGGAGGAACTGAAAGATATCCTTATTAGGTGGGAAATTGTGTTTGGGAAATTGATGGGATTAAAGGCCGATAAATCCCCGGGGCCTGATAGTCTGCATCCCAGAGTACTTAAGGAAGTGGCCCTAGAAATAGTGGATGCATTGGTGATCATTTTCCAACAGTCTATCGACTCTGGATCAGTTCCTATGGACTGGAGGGTAGCTAATGTAACACCACTTTTTAAAAAAGGAGAGAGAAAATGGATAAATATAGACCGGTTAGCCTGACATCAGTGGTGGGGAAAATGTTAGAATCAATTATTAAGGATGAAATAGCAGCGCATTTGGAAAGCAGTGACAGGATCAGACCAAGTCAGCATGGATTTATGAAAGGGAAATCATGCTTGGCGAATCTTCTGGAAGTTTTTGAGGATGTAACTAGCAGAGTGGACAAGGGAGAACCAGTGGATGTGGTGTATTTGGACATTCAAAAGGCTTTTGACAAGGTCCCTCACAAGAGATTGGTGCACAAAATTAAAGCACATGTTATTGGGGGTAATGTATTGACGTGGATAGAGAACTGGTTGGCAAACAGGAAGCAGAGAGTCGGAATAAATGGGTCCTTTTCAGAATGGCAGGTAGTGACTAATGGGGTGGCGCAGGGTTCAGTGCTGGGACTCCAGCTCTTTACAATATACATTAACGATTTGGTTTTAGGAATAGAGTGTAATATCTCCAAGTTTGCGGATGACACTAAACTGGGTGGCGGTGTGAGCTGTGAGGAGGACGCTAAAAGGCTGCAGGGTGACTTGGACAGGTTAGGTGAGTGGGCAAATACATGGCAGATGCAGTATAATGTGGATAAATGTGAGGTTATCCATTTTGGGGGCAAAAACACGAAGGCAGAATATTATCTGAATGGCGACAGATTAGGAAAAGGGGAGGTGCAACGAGACCTGGGTGTCATGGTTTATCAGTCACTGAAAGTGGGCATGCAGGTACAGCAGGCGGTGAAGAAGGCAAATGGTATGTTGGCCTTCATAGCTAGGGTATTTGAGTATAGGAGCAGGGAGGTCTTAATGCAGTTGTACAGGGCCTTGGTAAGGCCTCACCTGGAATATTGTGTTCAGTTTTGGTCTCCTTGTCTGAGGAAGGACGTTCTTGCTATTGAGGGAGTGCAGCAAAGGTTCACCAGACTGATTCCCGGGATGGCTGGGCTGTCATATGAGGAGAGACTGGATCAACTGGGCCTTTATTCACTGGAGTTTAGAAGGATGAGAGGGGATCTCATAGAAACATTCTGACAGGACTGGACAGGTTAGATGCGGGTAATTGTTCCCGGTGTTGGGGAAGTCCAGAACCAGGGGACATAGTCTTAGGATAAGGGATAGGCCATTTAGGACTGAGATGAGGACAAACCTCTGCACTCAGAGAGTTGTTAACCTGTGGAATTCCCCACCGCAGAGAGTTGTTGAGGCCAGTTCATTGGATATATTCAAGAGGGAGTTAGATATGGCCCTTACGGCTAAGGGGATCAAGGGGTATGGAGAGAAAGAAGGAAAGGGGTACTGAAGGAATGATCAGCCATGATCTTATTGAATGGCGATGCAGACTCGAAGGGCCAAATAGCCTACTCCTGCACCTATTTTCTATGTTTCTATGTCCCCAGCCTGCACTCTTTTATTCACACTCATTCCCGGATTGTGGGCAGAGCAGCCAGTTATTGCCCGTCCCTCGTTAGACTAAGAAGATATAACTTGTCTGCTGGTCCGTGTGGCAAAGCAGTTGTTGGTACTTGCTCGGTTGAGGATTAATCATGTTGGTGTGGGAATGGAGTCACATGTAGGCCCAGACCGTGTAAGAACGGCAGGATTAGTGACCCTGTTGGGCTGATACGACAATCCGACAGCTTCATGGTCACTTTTACTGATCCTGGCTATTGTTATATGAACTGAAATCAAATTCTGAAACTGCCCTGCTGGGGTTTAGTAAAGAAGACTTGCATTTATATAGCGCCTTTCACGACCATCAGATGTCCCAAAGCTCTTCACAGCCAACAAAGTCCGTTATTTGTGGAGTGCAGTCACTGCTGTAATGTGGGAAACGCGGCAGCCAAATTCCGCACAGCAAGCTCCTACACACAGCAATGTGATAGTAACCACATCATCTGTTTTTTAGTGATGTTGGTTGAGAGATAAATATTGGCCAGTACATCGGGGAGAACTCCCCTGCTTTTCTTCGAAATAGTGCCACGGGATCTTATCATCCACCTGAGAGAGCAGACAGGGCCCCGGTTTTATGTCTCATCCGAAATACAGCCCCTCCGTCAGTGCAGCACTCCCTCACTCCTGACCCTCCGACAGTGCAGCACTCCCTCATTCCTGATCCTCCGACAGTGCAGCACTCCCTCACTCCTGACCCTCCGACAGTGCAGCACTCCCTCATTCCTGACCCTCCGACAGTGCAGCGCTCTCTCAGTACTGCCCCTCCGACAGTGCAGCACTCCCTCACTCCTGACCCTCCGACAGCGCAGCGCTCCCTCAGTACTGCCCCTCCGACAGTGCAGCACCCTCTCAGTACTGCCCCTCCGACAGTGCAGCATTCTCTCACTCCTGACCCTCCAACAGTGCAGCGCTCCCTCAATACTGCCCTTCCCACAGTGCAGGGCTCTCTCAGTACTGCCCCTCCGACAGTGTAGCGCTCCCTCAGCACTGCCCCTCCAACAGTGCAGCGCTCCCTCAGCACTGCCCCTCCGACAGTGTAGCGCGCCCTCAGTACTGCCCCTCTGACAGTGTAGCGCTCCCTCAGTGCCGCCACTCCGACAGTGCGGCGCTCCCTCAGTACTGCTCCTCCGACAGTGCAATGCTTCCTCAGTACTGACCCTCCGACGGTGCGGCTCTCCCTCAGTACTGCCCTTCCGACAGTGCGGCGCTCCCTCAGTACTGCCTGTCCGACAGTGCAACGCTCCCTCAGTACTGCCCCTCCAACAGTGCAACACTCCCTCAGTACTGCCCCTCCAACAGTGCAACACTCCCTCAGTACTGCCCCTCCAACAGTGCAGCGCTCCCTCAGTACTGACCTTCGACAGTGCGTAACTCCCTCAGTACTGCCCCTCCGACAGTGCAGCACTTCCTCAGTACTGCCCCTCCGACAGTGCAGCACTCTCTCGGTGCTGTCCCTCCGACAGTGCAGCACTCCCTCAGTACTGCCCCTCCGACAGTGCAGCACTCCCTCAGTACTGCCCCTCCGACAGTGCAGCACTCCCTCAGTACTGCCCCTCCGATAGTGCAGCACTCCCTCAGTACTGACCCTCCGACAGTGCAGCACTCCCTCAGTACTGCCCCTCCGACAGTGCAGCACTCCCTCAGTACTGCCCCTCCGATAGTGCAGCACTCCCTCAGTACTGACCCTCCGACAGTGTAGCACTCCCTCAGCACTGCCCCTCCGACAGTGTAGCACTCCCTCAGTACTGCCCCTCCGACAGTGTAGCACTCCCTCAGTACTGCCCCTCCGACAGTGCAGCACTCCCTCAGCACTGCCCCTCCGACAGTGCAGCACTCCCTCAGTACTGCCCCTCCGACAGTGCAGCACTCCCTCAGCACTGCCCCTCCGACAGTGCAGCACTCCCTCAGTACTGCCCCTCCGACAGTGCAGCACTCCCTCAGCACTGCCCCTCCGACAGTGTAGCACTCCCTCAGTACTGCACTGAAGTTTAAGCCTTTGTGTGGCAGTAGGGCTTGTACCCTCGGCCTTTTGACTCTGAGCAAGGATTGATACTTAGGAAACTATAGGTTTGGAGAGGGTACTGTTACTGTAAGAATTGGTAGAGGTTTTTGAAATGATGAAGGGTTTTGACATTGTCGTCATCATAGGCAGTCCCTCGAAATCGAGGAAGAGTTGCTTCCACTCTAAAAGTGAGTTCTCAAGTGGCTGAACAGCCCAATACGGGAATTACAGTCTGTCACAGGTGGGACAGACAGTGGTTGGAGGAAAGGGTGGGTGGGGAGTCTGGTTTGCCGCACGCTCCTTCCGCTGCCTGCGCTTGATTTCTGCACGCTGTCGGCGATGAGACTCGAGGTGCTCAGCGCCCTCCCGGATGCTCTTCCTCCACTTAGTGCGTTCTATGGCCAGGGACTTCCAGGTGTCAGTGGGGATGTTGCACTTTATCAGGGAGACTTGAGGGTGTCCTTGAAACGTTTCCTCTGCCCTCCTGGAGCTCGCTTGCCGTGTAGGAGTTCTGAGCAGAGCGCTTGCGTTGGGAGTCGATGTGGCCTGCCCAGCGGAGCTGGTCGAGTGTGATCAGTGCCTTGATGATGGGGATGTTGGCCTGGTCGCGAACACTGACATTGGTGTGTCTGTCCTCCCAGGGGATTTGCAGGATCTTGCGGAGACATCGTTGAGGTGTCTACTGCATATGGTCCACGTCTGTGGGACATACAGGAGGGCGGGTATCAGTACAGCCCTATAGACCATGAGCTTGGTGCTGGATTTGAGGGTCTGGTCTTCGAACACTCGAACACTCGAACACAAAGAGAATGTGGGCATCTGACAAAAAGTATTTGCCACTTTATATGGTGGTGCCGGAAGCTGTTACAGTCCATCTCTCATTCAAAGTCATTTAATTTGAATTTATTTGCAGCACAAATTGCCCTCTGGTGCTTTCTATAATTTGGTTAATTCACATGACTTTGCTCTGTGAGCAAAACCTGGGGCTCTCAAAAACAAGTCAGACTGAGTGTGACACTGTAACAAGTGGCCCAGACTGACACGTGACCCGTCTGCCCCACACGGCCCCGCCCTGCTGACGTCAGCGCGCCGGCGGGGATATGTGTGTGTGTGTATGTGTGTGTGCACGGTCGCTGTGGCAACCGCCCTGGAGACCGTCTCCATGGTTACCGGCTGCCTGTTGACTCTCATTTTCCAAACCCCAAACAGCCTCAGAATCACTCCGAGCCCGCAAATCTAAACATAGCCTGCAGCTGGCAATCCGGCAGAATGAACACACATAAAAACCAGTATCTTATCGAAGGGGAACTGGGGGGGGGGCCCTGTTGCTAGGCGACAGCGCGGGGGCGGGGCCAGGGTTGAACATTGAATAACATTGATTGCTGTGAGGCTTTTTCTTCCGATACAACCGGCATTTATTGCGAATTAATTTGTGCGAGGAGCCGGAGAGAAAGGGGCTGGGTTTACAGAATGTTTCGTTTGTGAGGGGCTGGAGGGAGAGGGGGCGGGGCTGCGGTTGCTAGGGAACGGGAGTAGGTGAAGCCCGAGGCCCAGGTCCCGGTTGATGCCCGGCCGCCCGATCGCGCAGCCCCGAGCCCACACACCAGGCCGCCGGACTTTGACCGAAGATCCCCACACACAGCAGCCGGCTGGAGCTCGGTGAGTGTCCGGGGGGGGGAGTGGAAGTGGGAGTGGGGAGTCCGGGGCCGGGCCGGGCCGGGCCGGGGGTGAGTGTCCGGGCCCCGCTCACCCGAGTGCCTGGGTCGGGGTGGCAGAGGCTCGGCCCCGCCACAAGCGCTAGTCGTCCCGGCCCGGCTCACTGCACCGCCCGCCTCCGGGACCGGGAATTGGGGAATGAGATTTGGGGGTTAGGTAGTGGGAATTGGGAATGGGATTGTGGGGCTAGGGGGCTGGGATTGTGGGGCTGGGAATGTGGAGCTAGGGAGCTGGGATTGTGGGGCTAGGGAGCTGGGATTGTGGGGCTAGGGAGCTGGGATTGTGGGGCTGGGATTGTGGGGCTGGGAATGTGGAGCTAGGGAGCTGGGATTGTGGGGCTAGGGGGCTGGGATTGTGGGGCTAGGGAGCTGGGATTGTGGGGCTGGGAATGTGGAGCTAGGGAGCTGGGATTGTGGGGCTAGGATTGTGGGGCTAGGGAGCTGGGATTGTGGGGCTAGGGAGCTGGGATTGTGGGGCTGGGAATGTGGAGCTAGGGAGCTGGGATTGTGGGGCTAGGGCGCTGGGATTGTGGGGCTAGGGAGCTGGGATTGTGGGGCTAGGGAGCTGGGATTGTGGGGCTAGGGGGCTGGGATTGTGGGGCTAGGGAGCTGGGATTGTGGGGTGAGGGAGCTGGGATTGTGGGGCTGGGGGGCTGGGATTGTGGGGCTAGGGGGCTGGGAATGTGAGGCTAGGGGGCTGGGAATGTGGGGCTAGGGGGCAGGGAATGTGAGGCTAGGGGGCAGGGAATGTGAGGCTAGGGGGCAGGGAATGTGAGGCTAGGGGGCAGGGAATGTGAGGCTAGGGAGCAGGGAATGTGAGGCTAGGGGGCTGGGAATGTGGGGCTAGGGGGCAGGGAATGTGAGGCTAGGGGGCAGGGAATGTGAGGCTAGGGGGCAGGGAATGTGAGGCTAGGGGGCAGGGAATGTGAGGCCCAGGGGACAGGGAATGTGAGGCCCAGGGGACAGGGAATGTGAGGCCCAGGGGACAGGGAATGTGAGGCCCAGGGGACAGGGAATGTGAGGCTAGGGGGCTGGGAATGTGAGGCTAGGGGGCTGGGAATGTGAGGCTAGGGGGCTGGGAATGTGAGGCTAGGGGGTTGGGAATGTGGGCTAGGGGGCTGGGAATGTGGGGCTAGGGAGCTGGGAATGTGCGCCTAGGGGGCTGGGAATGTGAGGCTAGGGGGCTGGGAATGTGGGGCTCAGGCGCTTGGAATTTGGGGCTGGGGGGCTGGGAATGTGGGGCTAGGGGGCAGGGAATGTGAGGCTAGGGGGCAGGGAATGTGAGGCCCAGGGGACAGGGAATGTGAGGCCCAGGGGACAGGGAATGTGAGGCCCAGGGGACAGGGAATGTGAGGCCCAGGGGACAGGGAATGTGAGGCCCAGGGGACAGGGAATGTGAGGCTAGGGGGCTGGGAATGTGAGGCTAGGGGGCTGGGAATGTGAGGCTAGGGGGCTGGGAATGTGGGGCTAGGGGGTTGGGAATGTGGGCTAGGGGGCTGGGAATGTGGGGCTAGGGGGCTGGGAATGTGCGCCTAGGGGGCTGGGAATGTGCGCCTAGGGGGCTGGGAATGTGAGGCTAGGGGGCTGGGAATGTGGGGCTCAGGCGCTTGGAATTTGGGGCTGGGGGGCTGGGAATGTGAGGCTAGGGGGCTGGGAATGTGGGCCTAGGGAGCTGGGAATGTGGGCCTAGGGGGCTGGGAATGTGAGGCTAGGGGGCTGGGAATGTGGGCCTAAGGAGCTGGGAATGTTGGCCTCGGGGGCTGGGAATGTGGGGCTGGGAATATGAGGCTAGGGGGCTGGGAATGTGGGCCTATGGAGCTGGGAATGTGAGGCTAGGGGGCTGGGAATTTGGGGCTGGGAGGCTGGGAATGTGGGGCTGGGATTGTGGGGCTAGGGGGCTGGTAATGTGGGGCTCAGGCGCTTGGAATTTGGGGCTGGGGGGCTGGGAATGTGAGGCTAGGGGGCTGGGAATGTGGGCCTAGGGAGCTGGGAATGTGGGCCTAGGGGGCTGGGAATGTGAGGCTAGGGGGCTGGGAATGTGGGCCTAAGGAGCTGGGAATGTTGGCCTCGGGGGCTGGGAATGTGGGGCTGGGAATATGAGGCTAGGGGGCTGGGAATGTGGGCCTATGGAGCTGGGAATGTGAGGCTAGGGGGCTGGGAATTTGGGGCTGGGAGGCTGGGAATGTGGGGCTGGGATTGTGGGGCTAGGGGGCTGGTAATTAGGGGCTGTGGGGCTTGGAATTTGGGGCTGGGAATGTGGGGCTAGGGGGCTGGGGGTGCTGGGATTGTGGGGCCAGGAGGCTGGGAATGTGGGGCTAGGGGGGCTGGGATTTAAGATTTAGAAGCTAGGATTTGTGGGATTTGGGAGTTAGGGGTTAAGATTCGGAGATGTTGGGCGTTAGGAATTGGGGTCAGTCTTGGGTTAGGTTTACGGGTTCATGTTTAGGTATAAGGGCAAGGGAGGTGTCATGATTTATGGACTAAGCTTGAGGATTAGTGGTTATAACGGTCGCTGTCACCGGATGTGGCCTTTGATTACTGCTCTAATAATACCTATAATCCCAGCACTTGATGCATTCTGAGCCTGAATAAAATCTGGAAATCCCTCTAAACCTCTACGTTTCTCCTCTAAATCGCTCCTTCAATCCTATCTCTTTGATCTGATATCTGCTTGTGTGGTTCAGTATCAAATTTTGTTTCATTATGCTCTTGTAACGCGCCTTGGGACATTGCCTGTCTCCACCCTTTCCTCAGCTCAACATAAGAACATAAGAAATAGGAGCTGGAGGAGGCCATTTTAACCCTTCGAGCCAGCCCCGCCATTGAACAAAATCATGACTGATCTACCTTAACTCCCACCTTCCCACACTATCCCCATATCCCTTAATTCCCTTCGTTCCCAAAAATGTATCTGCTCCTGAAACCCTTATCCATGCCTTTGTTGCCTCTCGACTGGACTATTTCAACGCACTCCTGACTGGCCTCCCACATTCTACCCTACATAAACTTGAGGTCATCCAAAACTTGGCAGTCCTAACTCGCACCAAGTTCCTTTTACCCATCACCTCTGTGACCCATCACCCCTGTGTTCGCATTATAACAGTGACTACACTCCAAAAGTTCTTCATTGCCTGTAAAGCACTTTGAGACGCCGGTGGTTGTGAAAAGGCGCTATATAAATCCAAGTCTTTCTTGCACTGTCTCCTGGTTAAGCAATGCCTTGATTTCAAAATTCTCATCCTTGTTTTCAGATCCCTCCATGGCCCTCGCCCCTCCCTATCTATGTAACCTCCTCCAGCCCCACAACACTCTCAGATGTCTGCACTCCTCTAATTCTGCCCTCTTGAGCATCCCTGATTATAAATGCTCCACCATTGGTGGCTGTGCCTTCAGCTGCCTGGGCCCTAAGCTCTGGAACTCCCTCCCTAAACCTCGCCACCTCTCTACCTCTCTTTTCTCCTTTAAGATGATCCTTAAAAACTGCCTCTTGGTCACCTGCCCTAATTTCTTCTTGTGTGACTTGGTGCCATATTTTTTGTCTGATATCGCTCCTGTGATATCTTTACTACATTAAAGGTGCTTATATAAATATAAGTTGTTATGTTCTAAGTGCATTGTTACTGAAAAGATGTCCATGTTAATATATAATGAACGCTTGTGCCTTAATGAGTAATATATTTAACTTAATTTGAATTTACGGATTATTACTAACACATGCTGGCTGCACTGCACCCTTGAATCATATCTGTGTCTTGCACATCATGTGCACATTATCTCATTGTGCTGATGTCAATATCCCTAACACACGAGCTGTTAACCTGAATTATATCGCTGCCCTCTTTCCACCTTTGCTATGGGGCATTTTTTGAATTTAAATTTATTTCTCATTGTTTCTCAAGGAGTATTATCTTCGGCAGCAGATTTGTTTGGGGTTATTTTGGTGGTGCTTTTTTTACCGGAGACAGCAGACCTTGGGTTGAAACCTGCCCACATCATCACAGACCAGCCTGGCTCTGTCTGGGAAATTTATAAGACGTCAATGGACTGTTTTTTGAGAGCGCAAACCATTTTGTTTTCAGCTCTTGTAATTCATCCACATTGGTGTATCATTTAAGAATCTTGTCTCCTCAATCTTTGATAGCGCAAATGAAGAGAAACGGTTTCCAGTAGCAGATGGGTCGGTAACCAGAGGACACAGATTTAAAGTAATTGGCAAAAGAACCATCATCATCATAGGTAGTCCCTCGGAATCGAGGAAGACTTGCTTCCACTCTAAAAGTGAGTTCTCAGGTGACTGAACAGTCCAATACGGGAATTACAGTCTCTGTCACAGGTGGGACAGACAGTGGTTGAAGGTGGGGAGTTTGGTTTGCCGCACGCTCCTTCCGCTGCCTGCACTTGGTTTCTGCATGCTCTCGGCGACGAAACTCGAGGTGCTCAGCGCCCTCCCGGATGCACTTCCTCTACTTAGGGCGGTCTTTGGCCAGGGACTCCCAGGTGTCAGTGGGGATGTTTCTCGAGTGAAACATCAGGGAAGCTTTGAGGGTGTCCTTGAAACGTTTCCTCTGCCCACCTGGGGATCGCTTGCCGTGTAGGAGTTCCGAGTAGAGCGCTTGCTTTGGGAGCCTTGTGTCGGCCATGCGGACGATGTGGCCCATGGCCATGCGGACGATGTGGCCCATGGCCATGCGGACGATGTGGCCCATGGCCATGCGGACGATGTGGCCCATGGCCATGCGGACGATGTGGCCCGTGGCCATGCGGACGATGTGGCCCGTGGCCATGCGGACGATGTGGCCCGTGGCCATGCGGACGATGTGGCCCGTGGCCATGCGGACGTTGTGGCCCGTGGCCATGCGGACGATGTGGCCCGTGGCCATGCGGACGATGTGGCCCGTGGCCATGCGGACGATGTGGCCCGTGGCCATGCGGACGATGTGGCCCGTGGCCATGCGGACGATGTGGCCCGTGGCCATGCGGACGATGTGGCCCGTGGCCATGCGGACGAGAGGGGAGATGAGGACATGTTTTTACCCAGCGAGTTGTGACCTGGAGCGTGCTGCCTGAAAGGGCGTGGAGGCAGATTCAATAGTAACTTTGAAAAGGAAATTGAATAAATACTTGAAGGGGAGACATTTGCATTGGGTAACTTTTTCAAGGAGCTGGCACAGGCATGATGGGCCGAATGGCCCCCTATGCTGAAAGACTTTATGATTCACGCTATCTGACTTTGGAGTCGAAGGTGGAGACTTGAAGCAACCCTTTAAGTTCGGGGCTAGGTTTATAATGGGTCCTCGGGAATACGGAACAAAATGATGAGGGATGGATTGACGTTGTTAGTGTTGTTTCATCCCCTCATCATTTTGGATCTGTACCCTGCGGAACCATTCAGAACCTAACCAACCTGGCTTTATCTACTCTCCCTCTCCTCTTCGAAGATGCTTCTTAAAACCTACCTCTTTGATCAAGCTTTTCACCGACTGTCCTGATACCTCCTTCCTTGGCTCCGTGTCGGAAATGTTTTTATTGTTAAGCGCCATGGAACGTTTTACTATGTTAAATGCGCTGTATAAATGTAAATTGTTAGTTGATAAACTTGCACTGCAGTAAATTCTTCGGTGTGGATATGGTGTGTCAGTAAAATGAAGGGCATTGGGCTCTCTTGTACTGAGGGAGTGTGTGACCCACTGAGCCACAGCTGGCACTATCGTTGTGAGACTGTGTGCGCACTCGGTCCCTGCAGCACAGCAGGTCTCCAGTCGTCCTGGTTGTTGGATAAAGGCCTAGCTCTGTTGAGCCCGTGTGGTGGCTGGTGTGCAACGGTCACCACACGTTAAAAAAATCCACGCACAGGCCTCTTCCACCCCTTCGATTGGAGTTCAGGACTGGAACATCGGGTCCTTCAATGAAACATCTGTGAACTCTTGTGGAAGTCATCCTCGTTCGAGGGACCGCCTATGATGATGACGACTGAGGGAGTTAAATAATCCTCGGTGATGAAGAGAGACTTGGATTTATATAGCGCCTTTTACGACCACTGGACATCTCAAAGCGCTTTACAGCCATTGAAGTACTTTTGGCGTGTAGTCACTGTTGTAATGTGGCAGCCAATTTGCGCACAGCAAGCTCCCACAAACAGCAATGTGATAATGAACAGAAAATCTGTTTTTTGTTATGTTGATTGAGGGATAAATATTGGCCCCAGGACACCGGGGATAACACTGCTGCTCTTTGAAACAGTGGCTGCGGGATCTTTTTACGTCCACCTGAGAGCAGACGGGGCCTCGGTTAAACATCTCGTCCGAAAGACGGCACCTCTGACAGAGCAAAGCTCCCTCAGCACTGCACTGGTGTGTCAGCCTAGATTTCTGTGCTCGGGTCTCTGGAGTGGGACTTGAACCCACAACCTTCTGACTCCAAGGCAAGTGTGCTGCCCACTGAGCCACGGCTGACACTGATAAATGATTGGGACACTTCTTCCCAGCCCCTGAACATAATTCAGCAACAGTAAAACTGCATCGGGAATGCTTGTGAGTTGGAGACTCCATCATCATCGGCAGTCCCTCGGAATCGAGGAAGACTTGCTTCCACTCTAAAAGTGAGTTCTCAGGTGACTGAACAGTCCAATACGAGAATTACAGTCTCTGTCACAGGTGGGACAGATAGTCATTGAGGGAAAGGGGTGGGTGGGACTGGTTTACCGTACGCTCCTTCCGCTGCCTGTGCTTGATTTCTGCATGCTCTCGGCGATGAGACTCGAGGTGCTCAGCGCCCTCCCGGATGCTCTTCCTCCACTTAGGGCAGTCTTGGGCCAGGAACTCCCAGGTGTCAGTGGGGATGTCGCACTTTATCAGGGAAGCTTTAAGGGTGTCCTTGAAACGTTTCCTCTGCCCACCTTTGGCTCGCTTGCCGTGGAGGAGTTCCGAGTAGACTGCTTGCTTTGGGGGTCTTGTGTCGGGCACGCGAACAATGTGGCCCGCCCACTCCACAGTGAGGACGGAAGCATCCCAAATGTGGCCCTTGTCGTCGGGATCACAGACAGACTTTCAGAAATTGTGTAGCCAGCAAATGATACAGTTGCAGCAAACTTGGCTCCGGTGCGTCTGCAGATGTTTTGAAAGGACATGCACAGCGTGTCAGCAGGATCAAATAATGTGTGAATCTTCATTGGTATTTTGCGTGCATGTGTTTAATTCTTTTCTTTATTAATTCTTTGGATGTGGGCTTCGCTGGCAAGGCTGGCATTTATTGCCCACCCCGAGTTGCTCTGACTTGGTGGTGGTTCTTTTTGTGTAGTGGTTTGATGCTGCTCAGTGGCTTGCTAGACCACTTCAGAGGGCAGTTAAGAGTACATAAGAAGTAGGCCATTCGGCCCCACGAGCCTGCTCAGTCATTCATTGAGATCATGGCTGATCTTCTATCTCAACTCCACTTGCCTGCGCTGTCCCCCTATCTCTTGATTCCCTTAATATCCAAAAATTCACTAGAGTTTAGAAGAATGAGAGGGGATCGATCCCATTGAAACGTATAAAGTTCTGACGGGGTTGGACAGACTGGATGCGGGGAGGATGTTTCCCCCGGGCTGGGAAGCCTAGAAACAAGGGGTCACAGTCTCAGGATACGGGGTAGGAAATTTAGGACCGAGATGAGGAGAAATGTTTTCACTCAGGAGGGTGGTGAACCTGTGGAATTCTCTACCACAGAAGGCTGTGGAGGCCAAGTCACTGAATATATTTAAGAGTTAGATTTCTAGACACAAAAGGCATCAAGGGGTATGGGGGAAAAGTGGGAATATGGTGTTGAGATAGAGGATCAGCCATGATCATATTGAATGGCGGTGCAGGCTCGAGGGGCCAAATGGCCTACTGCTCCTATTTTCTATGTTTCTAAATCTATCGATCTCTGTCTTGAATATACTCAAAGACTGAGCCTCCATAGGCCTCTGGGGCAGAGAATTCCAAAGATTCACCAACCTCTAAGTGAAGAAGTTTCTCATCATCTCAGCCCTAAATGGCAGACCTCTTATTCTGAGACTGTGACCCCTGGTTCTAGACTCCCCAGTCAGGCGAAACATCCTGTCTGCATCTGCCCTGTCAAGCCCTGTAAGAATGTTGTATGTTTCAACAAGATCACCTCTCATTAGAAACATAGAAACATAGAAAATAGGTGCAGGAGTAGGCCATTCGGCCCTTCTAGCCTGCACCGCCATTCAATGAGTTCATGGCTGAACATTCAACTTCAGTACCCCATTCCTGCTTTCTCGCCATACCCCTTGATCCCCCTAGTAGTAAGGACCTCATCTAACTCCTTTTTGAATATATTTAGTGAATTGGCCTCAACAACTTTCTGTGGTAGAGAATTCCACAGGTTCACCACTCTCTGGGTGAAGAAGTTCCTCCGCATCTCGGTCCTAAATGGCTTACCCCTTATCCTTAGACTGTGACCTCTGGTTCTGGACTTCCCCAACATTGGGAACATTCTTCCTGCATCTAACCTGTCTAACCCCGTCAGAATTTTAAATGTTTCTATGAGGTCCCCTCTCATTCTTCTGAACTCCAGTGAATACAAGCCCAGTTGATCCAGTCTTTCTTGATAGGTCAGTCCTGCCATCCCAGGAATCAGTCTGGTGAACCTTTGTTGCACTTCCTCTATGGCAAGTATATCTTTCCTTAGATAAGGAGACCAAAACTGTACACAATACTCCAGGTGCGGTCTCACCAGGGCCCTATATAATTGCAGGAAGACATCTTTACACTTCTACTCCAATCCTCTTGTAATAAAGACCAACATACCAGTTGTCTACCACCTTGGTGTGGGCCTGGAGTCACATGTAGGCCCAGACCGGGTAAGGACGGCAGGTTTTCTTCCTAAAAGCAGGGCTTCTCAACCATTTTGTTTCTGAGGTCCCCCAAGTTATAAAAATTCCATGCATTTCGGGTTAGGTATTTTTGTGTAGCGGTTTGATGCTACTCAGTGGCTTGCTAGACCACTTCTTCAGAGGGCAGTTAAGAACATAAGTGGGCTATTCGGCCCCTCGAGCCTGCTCAGTCATTCATTGAGATCATAACTGATCTTCTACCTCAACTCCACTTGCCTGCACTATCCAGGGACCCCCCGGAACATGACACAAGTATTTTTTTCTGTATAAAAGTGAGTTGCACAATTAAGCATATATATTAATATTTTTTAGGTTTTACTTAATAAATGTGAAACTTGTTGCTGGAGAGAATGGTGAAATGGTGCTAACACCTTCAGCTATTTAATGAAGTCCGACTGAAGACGCCAAAGGAGAGAGTCTCGTTGCGACCTCGTGCAGGCCCAGAGACTGTGAAGTCCCTCTCTTCCACCCTGCCCCCCCCCCCCCACCCCCCCCCCCCCCCCAAGTTGTGCACACACTCTCCCCTCCCCTCGCAAACACCAGCAAAAGACATTTTCTTTTTTTCCCCAAACGGCTTCCAACCGACTCGGGGCGTGAGGGGAAAGAGACTTACGATACCTCTGCCCACACCGCGTCGGACAAACCCGTGACTTTCCCCACCCCCACCCAACTCGAGTTTTAATCCCCCGGAGGAGAAGTTATAAACTCCCACTATTTTATTTCGTGGTTAAACGCGGTGAGAGGCTTATGAACGTGGAAGCGATTCAGGGCTGGGTCAGAAAAGTACCGAGATGAAAAACTCCTGCTGTAAAAGTCAGGGACACACAAAGGGACGTGACTAACCTAACAAATGGTGTCCACCAGTGAGAACCTGCATTGACTGCACAGTCGCCCATGTCCGCTGTGGCTCAGTGGGCAGCGTGCTCGACTCTGAGTCAGAAGGTTGTGGGTTCAAGTCCCACTACACACACTTCAGCACAGAAATCTAGGCTGACACTCCAGTGCAGTGCTGAGGGAGCGCTGCCCCGTCTGCTCTCTCGGGTGGACGTAAAAGATCCCGTGGCACTATTTCGAAGAAGAGTAGGGGAGTTATCCCAAGTGTCCTGGGGCCAATATTTATCCCTCAATCAACCTAACAAAAACAGATTATCTGGTCGTTATCACAGTGCTGTGTGTGGGAGCTTGCTGTGCGCAAATTGGCTGCCGTGTTTCGCACATTACAACAGTGACTACACTCCAAAAGTACTTAATTGGCTGTAAAGCGATTTGAGATGTCCAGTGGTTGTGAATCATCATCATAGGCAGTCCCTCGAAGCGAGGATGACTTGCTTCCACGCCAAAAAAAAGGATGAGTTCACAGGTGTTTCAATGAAGGACCTAATATTCCAGGTCCTGAACTACATGTTGAAGGGTGGAAGATGCCTGTGGGTGGATTTTTTTAACGTGTGGTGACCGTTGCACACCAGCCACCACACGGGCTTGACAGAGCTAGGCCTTGGTCCAGTGGCAAGGGTTAACCAGGACGACTGGAGACCAGCTCTGCTGCATGGACCTAGTGCGCACATATCGCAGTGTGAGCTGGTGCTACATAAATCCAAGTCTGTTTTTTTTACTATTCCAATACACACAAACATCAGTAGTCTCCCTGCGTATTGATGGCACAAACCCACTGATTGACCCCCTGAAATCTCGCAGAGCCATGGTTGAGAACCCCTGCCCTGAAGAACGTTGGTGAACCAGTCCGGGTTTTTAATGACAATCTGACACATTCATGGTCACTTTTACTGATGCCAGCTTTTTGTTTGCAGATTTTCACATTCTCAAGATGGCCATGGTGAGATTTGAGCTGGTGTTCTGTGGATTATTAATGCAGTAATGTGAGCGCTGCACGACCGTGCCCACTATTTAGGTTAAGGTGTAGTTGCAGCAGCTCTTGTGTTGCCAATGTAATCCGAGCTGAGGACACATTCGATGCTGTGAAGATATGCTGCCTGGGCACAGTGTAGTGATTTTGAGGCATTAAGCTTGGGTTTCTGTTAATGCTAATGAAACTGTCGTGTTAGATTTCACCTGAATCCCTGGCTCCGATCGCTTCCATATTGATGTGGAGTTAGTGCTGGTGTTTAAATGACCCGTGTAAACTTCAGTAAGCTGTTGTACTTTTGTCAGTCATAAGCTGCAAGAGCGAAGGGTGACTTTCTTTTAAAATTGAGCAACAAAAGGTTCAACGTCCATCTCGGCACTTCAGAGTTTGAGCTACTTGTGCTGACGGAAGAGTCGGGATTTTTTTCTTTGCTTCCCTAGGAAGGTTTTGGGGAAAAGAAAGAAAAAGACTTGGATTTATATAGCGCCTTTCATGACCACCAGATGTCTCAAAGCGCTTTACAGCCAATGAGGTACTTTTGGAGTGTCTTCATCATCATCATAGGCAGTCCCTCGGAATCGAGGAAGACTTGCTTCCACTCCTAAAGTGAGTTCTTTGGTGGCTGAACAGTCCAATACGAGAACCACAGACTCTGTCACAGGTGGGACAGACATTCGTCGGGGTAAGGGGTGGGTGGGACAGATTTACGACACGCTCCTTCCGCTGTCTACGCCTGACCTTGTCACGCTCGCAGCGTTGAGATTCGAAGAGCTCAGCGCCCTCCCGGATGCACTTTCTCCACCTCGGACGGTCTTTGGCCAGGGACTCCCAGGTGTCAGTGGGGATGTTGCACTTTATCAGGGAGGCTTTGAGGGTGTCCTTGTAACGTTTCCTCTGCCCACCTTTGGCTCGTTTGCCATGAAGGAGCTCCGCGTAGAGCAATTGCTTAGGGAGTTTCGTGTCTGGCATGCGAACTAAGTGGCCTGCCCAGCGGAGCTGATCGAGTGTGGTCAGTGCTTCAATACTGGGGATATTGGCCTGGTCGAGGACACTGATGTTGGTGCGTCTGTCCTCCCAGGGGATTTGCAGGATCTTGCGAAGACATCGTTGGTGACATATCTCCAGCGACTTGAGGTGCCTTCTATACATCATCCATGCCTCAGATCCATACAGGAGGGCAGGTATTACTACAGTCCTGTAGACCATGAGCTTGGTGGCAGGTTTGAGGGCCTGGTCTTCGAACACTCTTTTCCTCAGGCGGCCAAAGGCTGCACTGGCGTACTGGAGGCGATGTGAACCTTCAGCCGCCTGAGGAAAAGAGTGTTTTGGAGTGTAGTCAATGTTGCAATGTGGGAAGGACCAACTCCCACCAGTGAATCACACTGGGATTTGTTTTCCAGACTCTTGGGGGGGGGGGGGGGGGGAATACCTTAGTTTGTGTCGTCTTATGCACTAAATCTCACGTAACTCCATGCGAGGCCGCTCCTCTCCTCTTGGGCAGACATTGGGTGCTGGGTTACAGACCCACAGGCACCAGCTGCCCTTTTGGTTCCTTATCCAAGTGGTCATTATTACACCTGAGTTTTGATAGGGAGGGTCAGTAAAGTGCTTTGAGACGTTGTGGAAGTCGCTACATAAATCCAAGTCTTTTTTTTTACTATTCTACTCGTCTTAATACACACAAACATCAGTAGTCTCCCTGTATATTGATGGGACAAAGCAGGCAGACCCCCAGAACCGAGAGAACGTTGGAAGAGAACGCAACTATCCAGAAAGATTGAGAAGGCTGGGATTCTTTTCTCTGGAAAAGAGAAGCCCTGTTCGAGGTCTTTAAAACGATGAAGGGGTTTGACCGTTTCCCCCTGTGGGCGAGTCCAGAACAAGGGGCCATCAGTAGAAGATAGTCACCAACCGATCAAATAAGGAATTTAGGAAGAATTTCTTCATGCAGTGGTGAGAATGTGGAACTCGGTGCTGGAATGGCTGAAGGGAAAAGCATCGAGGTATTGAAGCGAGGGCTTGATGCTTACACGAGGGGGTAGGGCTTAGAGGGATCCAGGGGGCAGGGTGGGGGGGAGGCCCCTGTGGGATAGAGGGATCCGCGGGCAGGGTGGGGGGGAGGCCCCTGTGGGATAGAGGGATCCAGGGGGCAGGGTGGGGGGGAGGCCCCTGTGGGATAGAGGGATCCAGGGGGCAGGGTGGGGGGAGGCCTCTGTGGGATAGAGGGATCCAGGGGGCAGGGTGGGGGGAGGCCCCTGTGGGATAGAGGGATCCAGGGGGCAGGGTGGGGGGAGGCCCCTGTGGGATAGAGGGATCCAGGGGGCAGAGTGGGGGGAGGCCCCTGTGGGATAGAGGGATCCAGGGGGCAGGGTGGGGGGAGGCCCCTGTGGGATAGAGGGATCCAGGGGGCAGGGTGGGGGGAGGCCCCTGTGGGATAGAGGGATCCAGGGGGCAGGGTGGGGGGAGGCCCCTGTGGGATAGAGGGATCCAGGGGGCAGGGTGGGGGGAGGCCCCTGTGGGATAGAGGGATCCAGGGGGCAGGGTGGGGGGAGGCTCCTGTGGGATAGAGGGATCCAGGGGGCAGGGTGGGGGGAGGCCCCTGTGGGATAGAGAGATCCGGGGGCAGGGTGGGGGGAGGCCCCTGTGGGATAGAGAGATCCAGGGGGCAGGCCCCTGTGGGATAGAGGAATCCGGGGGGGGGAGGGGGCCCTGTGGGATAGAGGGATCCAGGGGGCAGGGTGGGGGGAGGCCCCTGTGGGATAGAGGAATCCGGGGGGGGGGAGGGGGCCCTGTGGGATAGAGAGATCCGGGGGCAGGGTGGGGGGAGGCCCCTGTGGGATAGAGGAATCCGGTGGGGGGAGGGGGCCCTGTGGGATAGAGGGATCCAGGGGGCAGGGTGGGGGGAGGGGCCCCTGTGGGATAGAGAGATCCGGGGGCAGGCCCCTGTGGGATAGAGGAATCCGGGGGGGGGAGGGGGCCCTGTGGGATAGAGGGATCCAGGGGGCAGGGTGGGGGGAGGCCCCTGTGGGATAGAGGAATCCGGGGGGGGGGGGAGGGGGCCCTGTGGGATAGAGGGATCCAGGGGGCAGGGTGGGGGGAGGGGCCCCTGTGGGATAGAGAGATCCGGGGGCAGGCCCCTGTGGGATAGAGGGATCCGGGGGGGGGGGAGGGGGCCCTGTGGGATAGAGGGATCCAGGGGGCAGGGTGGGGGGAGGGGCCCCTGTGGGATAGAGAGATCCGGGGGCAGGCCCCTGTGGGATAGAGGGATCCAGGGGGCAGGGTGGGGGAGGCCCCTGTGGAATTTAAACACTGGCATAGACGTTGGGCGGAAAGGTCGGTTTCTGTGCTGTTTGTGCATGCTAATATTTCAAAAGGAGACCCTTTGTTAGAACAGCAGGTAGTTTACACACGGTAAAACTATTATAGGAGCATTAATTCAAAGGGAGTTTCTGTCATTGGAAAGGAGCTTCTTTTCTATTGAGTCATTTAATTTGTGAGGATCAGTGATGACAAACAGTGCCACACCCTTGCATACTGCTGCTGGGAGTACAGACTTGCAGTGAGCCGAGGACTGGCACACCCGATCAGGGAGTACCTGCACCGAGTCTGGGGGGCAGACTTCCCTTTCATCCCTGGAGGCCACACCGAAGTCTTTATCGTCAAAATAAAGCAGTTGTAGTCGAGCGACGCTGTTCCGAATCTCCTTCCAGGTAGGAGGCTGTTCTATTGCAACTGCGGTATAAGAGAAGGAAGCGGTTTTCACTGGGCAGTGCCCCTCTCTCTCTCCATGGGGTGTCGAGAGTTGTAGAGCCAGCCCGTTCACAGTCTCCTCTGCGTGTGTTGTCGGAGGCTGTCGCCTGACAGTGTTCGTCTCTGCACCAGTCCGGGCCTGGCTGCTAACATACACTGAGGTATAAAGCTGGGCCTGGAAAAGGGCGGGGGAGTTCTCCCCGGTATCCTGGGGGCAATATTGACCCCTCAACCAACATCACTAAAACATATTGTCTGGTCATTTATCTCATTGCTGCCATGTTTCCTACATCATCATCACCATAGGCAGTCCCTCGAAATCGAGGAAGATTTGCTTCCACTCTAAACATGAGTTCTTAGGTGACTGAACAGTGCAATACGGGAATTACAGTCTCTGTCACAGGTGGGACAGACAGTGGTTGAGGGAAGGGGAGGGTGGGACTGGTTTGCCGCACGCTCCTTCCGCTGCCTGCGCTTTATTTCTGCATGCTCTCGGCAATGAGACTCGAGGTGCTCAGCGCCCTCCCGGATGCTCTTCCTCCACTTAGGGCGGTCTTTGGCCAGGGATTCCCAGATGTCAGTGGGATGTTGCATTTTATCAGGGAGGCTTTGAGGGTGTCCTTGGTAACGTCTCCTCTGCCCACCTGGGGCTCGCTTGCCGTGTAGGAGTTCAGAGTAGAGCGCTTGCTTTGGGAGTCTCGGCCTGGTCAAGTGTGGTCAATGCTTCGATGCTGGGGATGTTGGCCTGCTCGACTACACTTTCAAAGCGCTTCACAGCCAATGAAGTAAGTTTGGACATCTTGAGGTTGTGATGATAGATTTGAAAAAGTGCATTATAAGCCATGGGTTGACTTGTGTCGATGGAAGCGGCATTCCTTCATTGGCCCTGGGTCAGTATCCTGGATGAGAGGTGAAATCGGTAAATGCAAGTCCTGTAACCAGGGAAAAATGTAGAACTGTAAAATTCAATTGCACAAGTGGAGTGACTTGTTTCTCCGTGCCAAGCAAGAGGAAATCTTTCCGTACAGGTGTAGACGTGTCTGGGAGAGCGGTCAGTGATCAGAAGCCCTGTTTTATTTGGAATCCAGGCTGGTGAGTTAGGATCTAATCACCTGGCAACATCACTTCAAATGAGTGGTGTTGTAGCAACGTGACCCGAGGGGGAAGGTGAGGTTGAATTATTGCTGTAAAGGTACAGCCAAGTACTCCTGGGTGGTATAGTATACACGGTGTAGTAATCTGGAGAACGTGACTTCAAATCCCCACTGTGGCCATTTGAATTCTGGCACTAAAAAGCTGGTATCAGTAAAAGTGACCATGGCCATTGTTGTAGAAACCCAACTTCCCATTCGGGAAGGAAACCGGCCATCCTTGCCCAGTCTGGTCTATGTGTGACCCCAGTCCCACAGCAGTGTGATTTAACCGCCCTCTGGCGTGGGCCTAGTGAGACACTATCCAACTGCTGGGGTTGGGCAATAAATGCCGGCCTTGCCAGTGACGCCCACCTCCCGAGAATGAGTTTAACTGCGTTATAAACCATCTATTGACTGCATCCATAGAAGCTGCATGCCTTTCATTGTCGCTGGGTCAATACCCTGGCACTCCCTACCTAACACCCATCACCACACCGACTGCAGACATTCAACTTATCCAGGAAAACGGCTCGAATTCTGCCTTGACGTTGAGGGCAGCTACTCTCTCCTCTGATATCCGCGCCTGGTCTGAGGCCTGGAGCCAAGTGGTTCCGGCAAAACCTGAACGGAGTGTCACTGAGCGGGTTAATGGTGAATGGGTGTCCATTGATGACTCCTTCCATGTCTTTGCTGATTGGTCAGGTTAGGTTTATCCTGTGTTTTATGCCAGTAGAAACATAGAAAATAGATGCAGGAGTAGGCCATTTGGCCCTTCGAGCCTGCACCACCATTCAATATGATCATGGCTGATCATGTAACTTCAGTACCCCACTCCTGCTTTCTCTCCATACCCCTCGATCCCTTTAGCCGTAAGGGCCACATCTAACTCCCTTTTGAATATATCTAACGAACTGGCATCAACAACTTTCTGTGGCAGAGAATTCCACAGGTTCACAATTCTCTGGGTGAAAAAGTTTCTCCTCATCTCGGTCCTATATGGCTTACCCCTTATCTTTAAACTGTGACCCCTGGTTCTGGACTTCCCCAACATCGGGAACATTCTTCCTGCATCTAACCTGTCTAAACCCGTCAGAATTTTATATGTTTCTATAATTTCCCCTCATTCTTCTAAATTTCAATGCCTAGTCAATCCAGTCTTTCTTCATATGTCAGTCCTCCCATCCTGGGAATCAGTCTGGTGAACCTTCGCCGCACTCCCATGATAGTCTTCCTCAGATTAGGAGACCAAAACTGCACACAATACTCAAGGTGTGGTCTTACCAAGGCCCTGTACAACTGCAGTAACACCTCCCTGCCCCTGTACTCAAATCCTCTCGCTATGAAGGCCAACATGCCATTTGCTTTCTTAACCGCCTGCTGTACCTGCATGCCAACCTTCAATGATTGATGTACCATGACACCCAGGTCTCGTTGCACCTCCCCTTTTCCTAATCTGTCACCATTCAGGTAAATCTCCACATTGTTGGGTAGATGCTGATATTGTAGTTGTGCTGGAGCACCTAGGCTAGGGGAGCTCTGGTTTTCGGCACCAACACTGGGCAGTTATCGGAGGACTGGTGCAAAGAACTGCTTCCCAATGTCTCAGTGATTGAACTAAATTGACTGGACCCTGGTATCTGACCCTCGGGAGGAGGCTGAGTGCAATGTTCCACTCTTTTGCTGAAGGCACTTGCAAACAGTCTCTCGGTCTGCCATGGGCAAGGTACCCCAGCAAGGCCACACCTCCTAGGACCCTGTGAGGGAGAGTACCCTGGCAGGATAAGGGGGGGGAAATTAATACATTTGGAATTTGTCCTGGAAAAAAATATGGTGCCTTGTCAGTTCTCTGGTGTTCCATAGTACTTCACGAACAGTGAACTACTTTGAAGGGCAGTCATTCTTTATCATCATCATAGGTGGTCCCTCGAACGAGGATGACTTGCTTCCACGAGTTCACAAATGTTTCAATGAAGGACCCGATGTTCCAGTCCTGAACTCCAGTTGAGGGGGTGGAAGATGCCTGTGCGTGGATCTTTTTAACGTGTGGTGACCGTTGCACACCAGCCACCACACGGAATTGACAGAGCTAGGCCTTGGTCCAGTGGCAAGGGTTAACCAGGACGGCTGGAGACCTGCTCTGCTGTATGGACCCAGTGCGCGCACACATCGCAGTGTGGGCTGGCTCGTGCTGCCTCTGGGCCCTCGGCTCTTCTGGGCCCCATACCCTCATTCACCGCATCTCCGCCACGATTTTATATGTAGGTGTAGACACACATGACTCAATGATACAACCTATTAAAGTATTCGTGAGCGTGACCCAACACTGCTTGGGGCTTCCCCCTTGGACACACAGCCATATCATTCCATTTCCTGCTCTTTCAGTAATTGACCCGATTCCCACTGGAATCCACTGTGCCAACGTTGGCTGTGGCTTGGCAGTGGCTGTGGGGGATTAATCCTGTGCAGGAGACTAAGTGGTTTATAAAATCGATTGAGATAGGCGTGTGTTTTTAAAGTAATGGGCACCTATTGTTTGTTATCTGAAATGTCAAATGCCGCTTCAATAACTTTAATTGCAAATTAAACACAGCATGGTTGTTAATGTAGATAGTGAAGAGAATGGAGTGCTGTACAAAGATGCGGGATAGAACATGTCTGTACCTGCCCCTCACTGGGTGGGGATTGTGTTCCACATTTCCAGTCTGCTGGGACCACTCATTCCCAGGAGCCGCGTGCAATCAACTGGGAGCCGTTTATGGTGCGGAAAAAAGGCATCTTGTAGAGGTAGAAATAAATTTACAGCACGGAAGGAGGCCATTCAGCCCATTGCATCTGTTCCGGCTTGGTCTGTAGCCCTGCAGGTTACGGCACTTCAAGTGTGCATCCAAGTACTTTTTAAATGTGGTGAGGATTTCTGCCTCTACCACCCTTTCAGGCAGTGAGTTCCAGACCCCCACCACCCTCTGGGTGAAAAACATTCTCCTCATCTCCCCTCCAATCCTTCTACCAGTTACTTGAAATCTTTTCCCCCTGGTTGTTGACCTCTCTGCTAAGGGAAACAGGTCCTTCCTGTCCACTCTATAGAATCATAGGGCCCAAGTTTCCACATGATTTGTGCCTGATTTTTAGGAGCAACTGGTGGAGAACGGACTATCTTAGAAATCGCAATTCTCCACATTTTATTTTCTGCAGTTCTAGTCAGGTAGAACAGTTCTACTTTGGAACAGAATTTTTTCTTCAAAAGGGGGCGTGTCCGGCCACTGACGCCTGATTTGAAAGTTTCCACAGTGAAAACGTACTCCAAACTAACTTAGAATGGAGCAAGTGAAGATTTTTGTAGAACTGAAAAAACCTGTTCTACACATTAAAAAATCAGGCGCAGGTTACAAATTAGGCGTCCAGAACGAGGTGGGGGGGGAGGGGGGGGGAAGGGGAGTCATTAAATTCTACAATCAATCCTTATTTATACTTCTACAGATGTTATACAAATAAATCCAACCTGAATAAACATTTTCCTACCTGTGTGAAAGTGCTTCAGCCACGGAGAATGCTGCAGTCAGCCTCACAAGTTGAGGCGCCCGTTCGTTCCCGAGGGGGGAGGGGGAGGGAGGAGAGGAGGCGCCCGTTCTTCCCGCGGGGGGGGGCACCCGTTCTTCCCGCGGTGGGGGGCGGGGGGGAGGCGCCCGTTCTTCCCGCGGTGGGGGGGGGGAGGGAGGGAGGAGAGGAGGCGCCCGTTCTTCCCGCGGGGGGGGGCACCCGTTCATCCCGCGGTGGGGGGCGGGGGGGAGGCGCCCGTTCGTTCCCGCGGGGGGGGGGGGGAGGGAGGGAGGAGAGGAGGCGCCCGTTCTTCCCGCGGTGGGGGGCACCCGTTCTTCCCGCGGGGGGGAGGCGCCCGTTCGTTCCCGCGGGGGGGGGGGGGGCACCCGTTCTTCCCGCGGGGGGGGGGGGGGGGAGAGGAGGCGCCCGTTCGTTGCCGCGGTGGGGGGGGGCACCCGTTCTTCCCGCGGTGGGGGGCGGGGGGGAGGCGCCCGTTCGTTGCCGCGGTGGGGGGAGGAGGCGCCCGTTCGTTCCCGCGGAGGGGGGGGGGGGGGGGAGGAGGCGCCCGTTCGTTCCCGCGGGGGGGTGGGGGGAGGAGGCGTCCGTTCGTTCCCGTGGGGGAGGGGAAGGAGACAGTGAGGAGGCTGCAGGAAGCCTCAGTGCTGATGTGCTGAGGGCAATGTGCTTTTATTAAAAAATGTTCAAAAATTAAACAGCTACAAAGAACTACAAAAATGGCCGAGTGCCAATGTTTCCTTCACACTGCGCGAACGCTCCAACGCGCACGCGCAGCGTTGCCGGCAGGAAAAAAACTAATTTAAATGGTACCCGCCCCCTCCCACTTACAAAATCGGCGCGAGTGTAGGCTCCGCCCCCCTGGGCGCCGCGCCAAGCAGACAAGGAGCTGCAGGGCGCTCCAGAATTGCGAGTTTTTTTTCCGGCGCCGTTTTAGGCGCGAAAAACGGGCGCCCAGCTCGGAGGGGCGCCCGTTTTTTATCGTGTGGAAACTTGGGCCCATTGAATGGTTACAGCACAGAAGCTGGCGATTCGAGCCTGTGCTGGTTCTCTGTCAAGAGGACTTCAGCTAGTCCTGTTCCTCTGCCTTTTCCCCGTAGCCTTGCAAATGTTTTCCTTCAGTTACTTATCCAATTCCCTTTTGAAAGCCACAACTGAGTCTGCCTCCACCACCCTTTCAGGCCGTGCATTCCAGATCCTAACCACTCGCTGTGTTTAAAAAAAAAAAACAAGTTTTTCCTCATGTCGCCTTTGGTTCTGCCAATCCTGGTTCTCCACCCTTCTGCCAATGGTAACAGGTTCTCTCTCTCTCTCCTCTGTCTAGACACCTTGTGATTTTGAACACCGCTATTAAATCTCCTCTCAATCTTCTCTGCTCCAAGCAGAACAATCCCAGCTTCGCCAGTCCATCCACATAGTCCCCTCATAATTTTATACGCCTCAATAAAGTCTCCCCTCAGCCTCCTCTGTTCCAGAAAACAACCCCAGCCTATCCAATCTATCCTCGAAGCTAAAATTCCCCAGTCCTGGCAATCTCCTGGTAAATTTCCTCTGTGCCCCCGCGCTGTTTTCCCATGTACAGCAGATAGTTACAGGGATGGCAAAGATAAATCCGGAATATTACTTTCAATTAAATTACACGCGGTTCAAGCAAGTAAACGGGGTAATTTCAGGACTGGTATTAGGAAGTACTTAACACCGAGTGATTCATACGTGGAATGGATTCCCAGATAGAATAGTGGTGGTGGAATCCCTGGAATTGGTTAATGATCAATTGGATGCTGCAATAGGGGAAGAAAATTGTAGGGCTATGCGGCGTGAGCGGGCGAGTGGGACTCATTGAATAGTGCTTTTAAAGAGCCGGCAAAGGCATGACGGGCTGAATGGTGGCCTCCAGTGTTGTATTTAGTTTGGATGAACTATGCTGGGCCCAATGGCCTTCCTCGCTCCTTTTATGAAGAGAGACTCCACTCCAACAATAATCTAGCAGACCAAAATGAAGGTCTTTGAGTAGACTTTGCCCTCTCCTCTCTGTCCCTCACACTCTCCCTGATTCGTGTTTTGCGCTCTGCCGACATCCACACGCAGGATGAGGAATGGGGACCCTGGCTGTGTGTCATTCTATTGACTGCCCTGCCCCAGGAGCATTTAGGAAAAAGAAAGTCTTGGGTTTATATAGCGCCTTTCACGACCACCAGTTGTCGCGAAGTGCTTTACAGCCAATTAAGTACTTTTGGAGTGTAGTCACTGTTGTAATGTGGAAAACACATCAGCTAATTTGCACACAGCAAGCTCCCATAAACAGCAATGTGATAATGATCAGGTTATCTGGGGTTTTTTGTTGTGTTGAGTGAGGCATAACTATTGGCCAGGACACCATCCAATAGAAGGCTAATTCCAGCCCCTCCATTGCTCCCTGCCTGAAGTGAGCTAACTCTGCACAGACCAGGGATCAGACTCGGGTAATTCTGTTCTGGGAGCTTCGTGCTATGGTGGATGGTGCCTTTAGCCACTGTACCAGCTATCCATCTATTGTCATTTGGTTTTGATCATGTGGTACCTTAGTTATAAATGCAAGTTCTTTATTTAATGCTCGGATTAAATTCTTGAGAGATGTTCACCTGTCTGTTGGTTTTGGATCACTGTCTCTGCTTTAGATAGAAAGCCAAAGTACTTCTTCCATGTTTGGTAATATCACGCATCATGTAGTGTGTTTGTTTTAAATTCATATTGTAATAGGTTCACTGTGTGGGCATGGACATGTGTGTACCCGTGTACTAAGCTAATAATTATCGACATTATTTCAATATATGTAAAATGGTTTGTTCCTTTATTTAATCCCAATGTAGACTGCCTCCTCCCTAATGAAAGGCTGGGACCAGGTGTCCCTATGTTAAATGGGCTGTAGTCTCTGGATACAGGAAGCTTATCGCACAATGCACTTTACTTTGTGACGTGCCCTGTGAAGCGGCTCGGGATGTCTTACTACGCTAAAGGCACTATATCAATACGAGTTTATATGAGGAGAGACTGGATCGACTGGGCCTGTATTCACTGGAATTTAGAAGAATGAGAGGGGATCTCATAGAAACATATACAATTCTGACAGGACTGGACAGGTAAGATGCAGGAAGAATGTTCCCGATGTTGGGGAAGCCCAGAACCAGGGGACGTAGGCTTAGAATAAGGGGTAGGCCATTTAGGACTGAGATGAGGAGAAACTTCTTCACTCAGAATTGTGAACCTACCACAGAAAGTTGTTGAGGCCAGTTCGTTAGATATATTCAAAAGGGAGTTAGATGTGACCCTTATGGCTAAAGGGATCAAGGGGTATGGAGAGCAAGTAGGAAAGGGATACTGAACTTGCATGATTAGCCATGATCATATTGATCATATTGAATGGTGGTGCAGGCTCAAAGGGCCGAATGGCCTATTCCTGTACCTATTTTCTATGTTTCTAAGTTGTTGTTACCTCTGAACTCGACTATTCCAACGCTCTCCTGGCCGGCCTCCCATCTTCCACCCTCCATAAACCTACCTCATCAAAAACTCTGCCGCTCGTATCCTAACTTGCACCAAGTCCCATTCACCCATCACCCCTGTGCTCTCTGACCTGAGGAGTGACTTAAAGGAGGGAGAGAAGGGAGAGTTTAGGGAGAGATTCCAGAGCTTGGGACCCAGGCAGCTGAACATAAGAAATAGGAACAGGAGTAGGCCAAACAGGCCCCTCGAGCCTGCTCCACCATTCAATAAGATCATGGCTGATCCGATCATGGACTCGGGTCCACTTCCCTGCCCGCTCCCCATAACCCCTTATCCCTGAAGGCAGGGCCGCCAATGGTGGAGCGATGGAATTCGGGGATACGCAAGAGGCCAGAACTGGAGTAGCGCAGGGTTGGAGGAGATTACAGCCCTCCTGTGGCCTCATTCAGACAAACCTTTCCTGTGGTAAACAGCCCGTTTAGACCGAGCTGTGGGCTGCGTGTGCTTGTGTTGGTTTGAACTGTTGACACTGTGTTGAAGTGTTTGTTGCGAGTAAAATCACCGAGTGGTGTTAATTGTTCAATTGGTACATTCCTGTGAAAGGTCACTGTGGTTCAGCACTCCACTCCCCACGCTGCACGTGTTCGTGGGCTAGAGAATCTCGAGTCCTGCTGGAAGATTCCTGCACGGCTGCTAACTGCTCCTTTCACACCCGCTCATTTTGACACACAGGATTGAAAGTTCCCACACCCAAAGTCATGTGAGTAATTAGTCTTCAGATTAAAATTTAGCCCCTTTGCCGTGTGGTCAGAAAAGAGCCTTCAGTAGGTTTTTTCCGGGTTGGCAGTGCACCCTCACTGCCCATCCCTTCCGATTTTCCTGATTGGTTCGGTTTTTGCCGAGTCCATCGATCCTCTGGGCCCTCGGCTGTTCCTCATCAGCGAGTCTGTCCTGTCCATCGCCAGTGGCCACGTACACCTTTCCACAGAGCTCACCGTCCAGGGACAGGAACCCTGGCTCAGAATGGGAACTCTGGCTCTCCTTCGCCCCCCCGCCACCCCCCCACAGCGCAAGCTAATGATGGAGCTCCAATAATGTCGAAGGATAACAATTGTCAGCTGGGTAACATTATGTCTCACCTCTTAAAATCAGGTCGTGGGTTCAATTCCCGCTCCAGAGACTTGAGCGCACAATCCAGGCAGACACTCCCAATGCAGTACTGAGGGAGTGCTGCACTGTCGTAGGGGCAGTACTGAGGGAGTGCTGCACTGTCATGGGGCAGTACTGAGGGAGTGCTGCACTGTCATGGGGCAGTACTGAGGGAGTGCTGCACTGTCATGGGGCAGTACTGAGGGAGCGCTGCACTGTCGGAGGGGCAGTACTGAGGGAGCGCTGCACTGTCGTAGGGGCAGTACTGAGGGAGTGCTGCACTGTCGTAGGGGCAGTACTGAGGGAGTGCTGCACTGTCGTAGGGGCAGTACTGAGGGAGCGCTGCACTGTCGTAGGGGCAGTACTGAGGGAGTGCTGCACTGTCGTAGGGGCAGTACTGAGGGAGTGCTGCACTGTCGGAGGGGCAGTACTGAGGGAGCGCTGCACTGTCGGAGGGGCAGTACTGAGGGAGCGCTGCACTGACGGAGGGGCAGTACTGAGGGAGTGTTGGAGGGGCAGTACTGAGGGAGTGTTGGAGGGGCAGTACTCGGGGACTGTCGGAGGGGCGCACTGTCGGAGGGGCAGTACCGAGGGACTGTCGGAGGGGCGCACTGTCGGAGGGGCAGTACTTGGGGAGGGCCGCGCTGTTGGAGATGCCGACTTTCAAATGAGACGCTAAACCGAGGCCCTGTCTGCCCTCTCAGGTGGACATTAATTATCCCCGGCACTATTTTGAAGAGGAGGAGTTCTCCCCGGTGTCCTGGGCTAATATTTATCCCTCAATCAACATCACTGAAACAGATTATCAGATCATTATCACATTGCTGTTTGTGAGAGCTTGCTGTGCGCAAATTGGCTGCCGCGTTTCCCACATTACAACAGTGACTACACTTCAAAAGTACTTCTTTGGGTGTAAATTGCTTTGGGACGTCCTGAGGTCATGAAAGGCACTATATAAATGCAATTTTTATTTATATTTTAAAAGGGACAGCAGCATGACACTGAACCTTTGTATTGTACATGAGTTGATTATAAGAGGCCCTTCTCTGGGATCCCCACCTCAACCGTGTGCTTGACTTGAGAGCGATTGATGCTGACATCAGTCCCCAGAGAGCAGTAAGCTTAGTGAACAAACTTTATTGAACTATTCCTGGTAACCTCTGGAACTCGGGACTGTCAGGTTATCGAGGATAAGGCACTTGACTGGAATTGGTTGGAGGTATGATTGGAAAAGATAGTGATTATATTTGTACAGCACACCTCAGAGTTTGATCTGAATTACTTTCAAGTGCACTGACTGTTATTATCAAGGTGCAAAGTGGAGGAAGAGCATCTGGGAGGGCGCTGAACACCTCGAGTCTCATCGCCGAGAGCTTGCAGAAACCAAGCGCAGGCAGCGGAAGGAGCGTGCAGCAAACCAGTCCCACCCACCCCTTACCCTCAACCACTGTCTGTCCCACCTGTGACAGAGACTGTAACTCCCATATTGGACTGTTCAGTCACCTGAGAACTCACTTTTGGAGTGGAAGCAAGTCTTCCTCGATTTCGAGGGACTGCCTACGATGATGATGTGAGCACTACACCTGCACGCAGGGGAATGCCCAATGCATCTTTCTGTGTGCTGTTGGTTGAAGGAGGAATGTTGCCACGGGATCTTTCGCAAGCTCCCCTTGAACAGGCAGGCGGGGCACCGTCTGAAGGTTGGCGGACCTTTAAGTGCAGCAGTTCTCTTCCTGGAGCGCCGGCTTGGATCGTGCTTGAGTCTACAACTTCTGTCTCGGAGCCCAGAGTGCTGCTGTTCATTGAGTGTCAGCATCGCCCGTTCCTGCCAAGTATGCCAGTGGTTTTGTTGAATTTTGGAACAATGCAGCCAAAGGCTGCAGCCCTGCGCCTATTCGCCAAACTTAAATTCAGCACAAGTCAAACTCGTGAAGGTTTATTGAAGAATTAACTGTTGCATATATACTCGCATACTGTTTGCCCTCTAACTCTGCCCTCTTGAGCATCCCTGATTATAACTGCTCAACCATCGGTGGCCTTGTCTTCAGCTGCCTGGGCCTCAAGCTCTGGAACTCCCTCCCTAAACCTCTCCGCCTCGCTACCTCTCTTTCCTCCTTCAAGACGCTCCTTAAAGCCTACCTCTTTGACATGGCTGGGTCATTGTCTATCTCCGCCTTAAATATAGACAGATTTTTGAGCGATAAGGGAGTAAAGGGTTATGGGGAGCGGGCAGGGAAGTGGAGCTGAGTCCATGATCAGATCAGCCATGATCGTATTAAGTGGTGGAGCAGGCTCGAGGTGCCAAATGGCCGACTCCTGCTCCTATTTCTTATGTTTTTAAGCCTTGGGTCACCTGCGCTAATTTCTACTTATGCGACTTGGTGTCAAATCTTTTGTTTCTTAATACTCCTGTGAAGTGCCTTGAGATGTTTCACCACAATAAAGGCGCTATATAAATACAAGTTGTTAGTAACACCAAGATCACAAATGCTGCTTCTGCGCAGAAAATGCACTCTGGTGAGCCCAACCCTCCCAATGTCTCCCTTCATCTCCCAATCGGTGTTCCCTCTCATTTTCTGGCTGCGCGGTCCGTTCAAATCTAAGCGCATGCTGGGTTTCTTCCGTGTGAAAGGCGGTGCACGGGACCACCAAACCACTGCCTGGCCGCGCAGGGTAGCAGGGATGTTGCTCACAACCTGTGGCTACGCATTCAACCCTTTTATACACTTTCTGGGTGCACTAACCTATCGCCATCTGCATTTCACACCCCTTTACCCATATTCAGTCCCAGCCCCGATTGACAAGTCCCTAGGTCTGCTAAATATTACAGTCCCAAAGTTGCACAAGTTTGGGTTAGCAAGCAGTGAAAAGAGATTGGACTCTCTAGTTGGGGCTGGTGAAGTGAATGTGTAAACCATGTGTGACCTGGCCTCGGACAATGCTGCGATAACCTCTTGTGCAGATACACTTGGCAGCCTCTCTTTTTTTTGTTTGCAGTCTTTCAACTTTTAGGTGTTTTTTTTAACCGCAACAGAAATACTCTAAAAATGGAATATAGAATGTACCTTTTATAACGCAGCGAGTTACGAGCTGGAAAGCACTGTGTGAAAAATGTGGTGGAAGCAGATTCAATAATGGGTTTCAATAGGGAATTGGATAAATACGCAACCGAAAAACTTAGAGCTGTGGGGAAAGAGCAGGCGGGTGGGCCCTAATTGAACAGATCTTTCAAAGAGCTGGCACAGGCACTTGCTGTAAGATTCTATGATATAGAATATAAGTAATAATTTAGTGTAAAATGGATTGCTTAACTACGTCTCAGTCTTAATGTCTGCTAGTGCTGTGTTAGTTTGTTGTTCCTCGTGTAGTTTTAGTCCTGTTTGTGTGGAAGTGAGGTGTGACTGATGTGTTAACCAGAACGTGCGGGGAAAGACTGTTCGGTGGCTTGTGGTGCAGGGTTAAGTTGGATGTACATGACTGGGAGCTTTGTGGGTGTTTGCGCAGACACAATAGGCCGAATAGCCTCCTTCTGTGCCATAAAGTTCTGTGATTCTCTGAACTAGGTTCTGTCGGAGTTCGCACAGCTGACAGCACAATCGCTGGCCTTGGTTGTCTGCAATTGACAGGATGTCTGCAATAACCAAGCCTCATTGTGGGACGCCTCATGGGGAGAGTTATTTGCAGCTGTTGTAGGTCATAGAATGATATAGCACAGGAGGAGGCCATTCAGCTCATCGTGCTGTGCCGGCTCGATGGAAGAGCTCTCCAATTAGTCTCACTCCCCCGGCTCTAACTATTGGCTCAATTCCACTTGTACTCTCACCTGTGTTCGCTCCTCCTGAAAATATTTTGATATAAATTAGCAGGTACAATCAGAAAAAATAAAAGTATCTGGCTTCTAGGTGAGCAAAGCTGGTGTTACTGTGTAAATTCAGTTCTGAGCTGTCCCTCGTATGGAAAGTAGGGAAAAGTGTACAGGGATAGGATCATAGCACCCATGGGTATAATACCCTCCATACGTTATATTGAGTCTGTCCGCCTTAACTCCCCTCCTCTCCCTGCCCCCCTTTCTCCCTCTCCCCTCTTGCTCTCTGCCTGTCCGCTCCTTTTTTCCACACTCCTCATTCACCTTCTTGCCGCGCGAGCGAGCCCGCCCAAACCCAGGGGCCACTTGCCCCGCGAGCCCAAACCCAGGGGCCACTTGCCCCGCGAGCCCAAACCCAGGGGCCACTTGCCCCGCGAGCCCAAACCCAGGGGCCACTTGCCCCGCGAGCCCAAACCCAGGGGCCACTTGCCCCGCGAGCCCAAACACAGGGGCCACTTGCCCAGTGAGCCCAAACCCAGGGGCCACTTGCCCCGCGGGCCCAAACCCAGGGCCCACTTGCCCCGCGAGCCCAAACCCAGGGCCCACTTGCCCCGCGAGCCCAAACCCAGGGCCCACTTGCCTTACGAGCCCAAACCCAGGGACCACTTGCCCCCGCGGGCCCAAACACAGAGCCCACTTGCCTTACGAGCCCAAATCCAGGGGCCACTTGCCCCAGTGAGCCCAAACCCAGGGGCCACTTACGCCGCGGGTCCATACCCAGGGCCACTTGCCCCGCGGGCCCAAACCCAGGGGCCACTTGCCCCGCGAGCCCAAACCCAGGGCCCACTTGCCCCCGCGGGCCCAAACCCAGGGCCCACTTGCCCCCGCGGGCCCAAACCCAGGGACCACTTGCCCCGCGGGCCCAAACACAGGGGCCACTTGCCCCAGTGAGCCCAAATCCAGGGGCCACTTGCCTTACGAGCGAGCCCAAACACAGGGACCACTTGCCCCCGCGGGCCCAAACCCAGGGACCACTTGCCTTACGAGCGAGCCCAAACCCAGGGGCCACTTGCCTTACGAGCGAGCCCAAACCCAGGGGCCACTTGCCCCCGCGGGCCCAAACCCAGGGACCACTTGCCCCGCGAGCCCAAACCCAGGGCCCACTTGCCTTACGAGCCCAAACCCAGGGCCCACTTGCCCCCGCGAGCCCAAACCCAGGGCCCACTTGCCTTACGAGCCCAAACCCAGGGCCCACTTGCCCCACGGGCCCAAACCCAGGGGCCACTTGCCCCGCGAGCCCAAAACCACGGCCCACTTGCCCCACGGGCCCAAACCCAGGGGCCACTTGCCCCGCGAGCCCAAACACAGGGGCCACTTGCCCCGCGAGCCCAAACCCAGGGGTCACTTGCCCCGCGAGCCCAAACCCAGGGGCCACTTGCCCAGTGAGCCCAAACCCAGGGGCCACTTGCCCCAGTGAGCCCAAACCCAGGGGCCACTTGTCCCACGAGCCCAAACACAGGGGCCACTTGCTCCGCGGGCCCAAACACAGGGGCCACTTGCCCCGCGAGCCCAAACCCAGGGGCCACTTGCCCCGCAGGCCCAAACCCAGGGGCCACTTGCCTTACGAGCCCAAACCCAGGGGCCACTTGCCCCAGTGAGCCCAAACCCAGGGGCCACTTGCCTTACGAGCCCAAACCCAGGGGCCACTTGCCCCCGCGAGCCCAAACCCAGGGGCCACTTGCCCCCGCGAGCCCAAACCCAGGGGCCACTTGCCCCCGCGAGCCCAAACCCAGGGGCCACTTGCCCCGCGAGCCCAAACCCAGGGGCCACTTGCCCCGCGAGCCCAAACCCAGGGGCCACTTGCCCCGCGAGCCCAAACACAGGGGCCACTTGCCTTACGAGTGAGCCCAAACCCAGGGGCCACTTGCCTTACGAGTGAGCCCAAACCCAGGGGCCACTTGCCCCGCGAGCCCAAACCCAGGTGCCACTTGCCCCGCGAGCCCAAACCCAGGGGCCACTTGCCCCGCGAGCCCATACCCAGGGGCCACTTGCCCCGCGAGCCCATACCCAGGGGCTACTTGCCCCGCGGGCCCAAACCCAGGGGCTACTTGCCCCGCGGGCCCAAACCCAGGGGCTACTTGCCCCGCGAGCCCAAACCCAGGGGCCACTTGCCCCGCGAGCCCATACCCAGGGCCACTTGCCCTGCGAGCCCAAACCCAGGGCCCACTTGCCCCCGCGGGCCCAAACCCAGGGGCCACTTGCCCCGCGAGCCCAAACACAGGGGCCACTTGCCCCAGTGAGCCCAAACCCAGGGGCCACTTGCCTTACGAGCGAGCCCAAACACAGGGACCACTTGCCCCCGCGGGCCCAAACCCAGGGACCACTTGCCTTACGAGCGAGCCCAAACCCAGGGGCCACTTGCCTTACGAGCGAGCCCAAACCCAAGGGCCACTTGCCCCCGCGGGCCCAAACCCAGGGACCACTTGCCCCGCGAGCCCAAACCCAGGGCCCACTTGCCTTACGAGCCCAAACCCAGGGCCCACTTGCCCCCGCAGGCCCAAACCCAGGGCCCACTTGCCCCGCGGGCCCAAACCCAGGGCCCACTTGCCCCGCGAGCCCAAACCCAGGGCCCACTTGCCCCGCGAGCCCAAACCCAGGGCCCACTTGCCTTACGAGCCCAAACCCAGGGACCACTTGCCCCCGCGGGCTCAAACCCAGGGCCCACTTGCCCCCGCGAACCCAAACCCAGGGCCCACTTGCCCCCGCGGGCCCAAACCCAGGGCCCACTTGCCCCCGCGGGCCCAAACCCAGGGCCCACTTGCCCCCGCGGGCCCAAACCCAGGGCCCACTTGCCCCCGTGGGCCCAAACCCAGGGACTACTTGCCCCCGCGGGCCTAAACCCAGGGGCCACTTGCCTTACGAGCCCAAACCCAGGGCCCACTTGCCCCGCGAGCCCAAACCCAGGGCCCACTTGCCTTACGAGCCCAAACCCAGGGCCCACTTGCCCCACGGGCCCAAACCCAGGGCCCACTTGCCCCCGCGGGCCCAAACCCAGGGCCCACTTGCCCCCGCGGGCCCAAACCCAGGGCCCACTTGCCCCCGCGGGCCCAAACCCAGGGCCCACTTGCCCCCGCGGGCCCAAACCCAGGGACCACTTGCCCCGCGAGCCCAAACCCAGGGCCCACTTTCACTGAGACTATAAAATGGGAATTGGTGACTCAATATGGGGAATGGTCACGGGGGCGGAACCAGTCGACTGAAGACGGGAGGAGGCTAATGGCTGAAGATGTGACACTGGAATCCAATGGCGACGAGTGGGGCCTGGTGACACGGTTGGAGGCAGCCCAACGATTGGATGTAATCAGTGCAGTGCCTGGATCCGCCTGGTTCTGTGTCAAAAGTCTAACGTCCGTGACGGCTTTGTGGGAAATCAAGCGAGGCAATCGGGCTGGGGCCAGATAGAACCCATTCATTATCCGGTGTTGTGACTCGTCTGTGTGAGGTTTTAAAAAAAAAAAAATTCTGAAATGAAAACTGGACGTGTTTGGTCGATAGTGGTTTTTAAACCCTACTCCTAACCCCAGCAACTAACCCTCAACATAACCCTCTAACCCCTAACGGTGTGGTATAGATCATCACTCCGAAAAAAGGGCGGATGATCATCGAAAGAAACCTTGAAAAAAAGCCCAGAGGGAGTTTTATTTGACCAGAGTGGAGCAAGCAGCGTGCCATGAGAAGGAAGGAAGGTTCCTCTTTCCCCCTCTTGTTACACTTCTTCTCCCCACTGTGGAGGATTACCACACATGATGCTTCTGATGTGTGTGCAGCAGAGAGTGCTCCGACTTTGTGCCCTTTCTCGCCCTTCTCGTGATCACGTATTGTAGGGCGGTCCGATAGAAATGATGAAGGATGGGATGGGGTAGGTAGAAACCGGCTGTTTCCAGTGGTCGAGGAGCCGTCGACACGAGATTAAATGTACGGGATTTCGAACCGAGAGCCGGAGAGACCTCGTCACAACAGAGAGTTGGGAGGCTGTGGGATGCACTCCAGGGCGAGTGGTTGGGACACACAGTTGCGTACTGACAAGCCATCCTCATTTATCCAAGTCAGGACCCCGCGCAATCATTTGCTCCAAATGTTGGTGCAATAATTCAACAACAACTTGCATTTATATAGTGCCTTTAATATAGTAAAAGCGTCCCAAGGAGCTTCAAGCGAAGAGGTGCTCGGTCATGGGGAGCAATATTTAAAATCTAAATGTAAATAAGTGCCAATAAAGTTTAATTTTATCAATAGCTACAACAACGTATTTATATCGCACTTTTAACTTGGTAAAATGTCCTAAGGCGCTTCACAGGAGTGGTAAAGAACAGAATTTGACACCGAGCCACATAACGCTGTATTAGGGTATATGACCAAAAGCTTGGTCAAAGAAGTAAGTTTTAAGGAGCGTCTTGAAGCGGGCAGAGAGAGGCGGAGAGGTTTAGGGACGGAGTTCCAGAGCTTTTGGGGCCTAGGCATCAGAAGGCACGGCCACCAGTGCTGGAGCGATTTATAATCGGGGATGCTCAAGAGGCCAAAATTTGAGGAGCGCAGACATCTCTGAGGGTTGTGAGGCTGGAGGAGATTACACGGATAAGGAGGGGCGAGGCCATGGAGGGATTTGAAAATGAGGAAGATAATTTTAAAGCAAGGTGTTGCTTAGCCAGGAGCTAATGTAGGTCAGTGAGCACAGGGGTGATGGATGAGCAGGACTTGGTGCGGGTTAGGATACAGACAGCAGAGTTTTGGATGACCTCACGTTAACGGAGGGTATAACGTGGGAGGCTGGCTAGGAGTGCGTTGGAATAGTCAAGTCTAGAGGTAACAAAGGCATGGACGAGGGTCGATGAGCTGAGGCAAGGGCGGAGTCGGGCGATGTTAGTGATGGCACAGATCTGTGGTCGAAAGCTCATTTCAGGGTCAAATATGACACCAAAGTTCTGAGCCGTGTGATTCAGCCTCAGACAGATGCCAGGGAGAGGGATGGTGACTTCGGTTGTCCGAATATATGGCTGGAAGAAATTTCTTCCATTCAGTACTGGATGTCGGACAAGCAGTCTGACAATTTAGAGACTGTGGAGAGAAATGGGGGTGAGGTAGAGCTGGGTGTCATCAGCGTACATGTGGAAACTGACGCTGTGTTTCCGGATGATGTCACCAAGGGGCAGCATGTAGATGAGAAATAGGAGGGGGCCACGGACAGATCCTTGGGGGACACCAGAGGTAACGATGCGGGGACGGGGAGAGAAGCCATTGCAGGTGATTCTCTGTCTACGATGAGATCGATAAGAATGGAACCAGGTGAGTGCAGTCCCACCCAGCTGGACGATGGTGGAGAGGTGTTGGAGGAGGATGGAGTGGTCAAAGGCTGCAGACAGGTCCAGGAGGACGAGGAGGGATAGTTTATCTTTGTTACGTAGGATGTCATTTGTGACTGATAACAGTTTCAGTACTGTGGCGGGCGGGACTCTGATTGGAGAGATTCAAACATGGAGTTGCGGAATAGATGTGTTGCAGGGTGCACTGATGGTATTTCCGTGGGGATGAAGATGCAGGAGGTGAGCAGGATTGGGTAGGGGGCAGAAGTTGGGTAGAGGTCATCATTAGAGCCAGAAGCAGCGGACAATGTACATCGGCCCAGGAGAGTGCAATGCTGAAGCTGAAAAGCCAGTAGAATCAGTCGGCCAGTCACAGGCTCAGCAGGGAGCGGCGGGGGGGCGGCGGGGGGGGGACAGGACGGGGGGACAGGACGGGACCGTAAGCTGATAACGTTACTTGAAAACTTAAGCAACTGAGCAGAAAATCTGAGGCTTACGGTGACGTCCAGTGCAGAAGCATAGTCTTGGTGTACAGGAATTTGGAAGCCACATTTAAGAGATCCAGCAGTTCAATGACAAAAGCAGAGAGCAGGCATGGTTGGGGATGGGCGTGCAAGCTTAAACTCGCAGTTAGGATTAAAGTGCACTGGAGCCGGGGGAACCTGAACAGTGGCAGAGGAGATTGGGAGAGAAAGGGCAGCGGATGGCCAAGGAATTTCCAGGGATCAGACTATCCAGGAGCCACCTTAAGTTCTTTATAATTAACCTGCTGAATGTGGCCAGGATATTGGATCAGACCCACCACAGACAATGATTTTGCACCTCCTGTGTTAAATAAGATAGATATCAAAGGCAGTCCCTTGAAATCGAGGAAGACTTGCTTCCACTCGAAAAGTGAGTTCTCAGGTGGCTGTACAGTCCAATATGGGAATTACAGTCTCTGTCACAGGTGGGACAGACAGTGGTTGAAGGAAAGGGAGGGTGGGACAGGTTTGCCGCACGCTCCTTCCGTTGCCTGCGCTTGATTTCTGCATGCTCTCGGTGATGAGACTCGAGGTGCTCAGCGCACTCCCGGATGCTCTTCCTCCACGGTCTTTGGCCAGGGACTCCCAGGTGCCGGTGGGGATGCTGCATTTCATCAAGGAGGCTTTGAGGATGTCCTTGAAATGTTTCCTCTGCCCACCTGGGACTCGATTGTCGTGTAGGAGTTCCGAGTAGAGCGCTTGCTTTGGGAGTCTTGTGTCGGGCATGCGAACTATGTGGCCTGCCCAGCGGAGCTGGTCGTGTGTGGTCAGTGCTTCAATGCTGGGGATGTTGGCCGAGGACACTAACATTGTCAGCATCTTGCAGAGACATCGTTGGTGGCATTTCTCCAGCGATTTGAGATGTCTACTGTATATGGTTAAATAAACACAGGGTAGGATAGCTAGAGAATAGATATGTCAACAACCAGGGCCAAAATTGGGCCCTTAAGGGTGGTAGTAGTTTGGAACTCTCTTCCGCAAAGGGTAATTGATGCTAGATCAGTTGTTAATTTTAAATCTAAGATTGATAGCTTTTTGTTAACCAAAGGTATGAAGGGGTATGGGCCAAAGGCAGGTATACGGAGTTAGGTCACAGGTCAGCCATGATCTCATTGAATGGTGGAACAGGCTCAAGGGGCTCAATGGCCGACTCCTGTTCCTATGTTCCTAAACCTTTACAGCAACATTGAGAACCGTTGCCATAGCAACTCTGACCCGCTCACAGCGAAGCCATATATTTTTATTTAAAGAGGTGATGACTGCTCATTTTCTTACACAGAGCAAGAGAACGGATATGGGGAAATCGAGAGGGAGAGAATGTTTGTTCATTTCCGTGTTTCTATACCCAGTATATTGGAGTGTTTTTAAGGCAGCAATATTGAGTGAGATGGCATTTGTGATACAGGAACCCGTTGATGCTCTTCAGGTCCTCCCCCGCACCAAGCACTCAGTTGTTTGTGTCCTCCATCTCGCCCTCTGCCCTGCTCTTGTAGTCAGGGTTATGGTTCATTGGTTTTGATAGGGGACTTGGAAGAGGGCAGTCCCAGGGAGAGATGGCTGGGCTATCTTTTTCAACACTGAATCAGTGATCGCACTCTATCCTGAGGGTTGTGGGTTGAAGCCCCACATCAGGGACTTGAGCACATAATCTATGCTGACATTCAGTGCAGTGCTGAGGGAGCGCCGCACTGCCGGAGGGGCAGTGCTGAGGGAGTGCCGCACTGCCAGAGGGGCAGTCCTGAGGGAGCGCCGCACTGCCGGAGGGTCAGTACTGAGGGAGTGCCGCACTGTCGGAGGGGCAGTCCTGAGGGAGCGCCGCACTGCCGGAGGGGCAGTGCTGAGGGAGCGCCGCACTGTCGGAGGGTCAGTCCTGAGGGAGCGCCGCACTGCCGGAGCGGCAGTCCTGAGGGAGTGGGGCACTGTCGGAGGGGCAGTCCTGAGGGAGTGGGGCACTGTCGGAGGGGCCGTCCTGAGGGAGCGCCGCACTGTCAGAGGGGCCGTCCTGAGGGAGCGCCGCACTGCCGGAGGGTCAGTACTGAGGGAGCGCTGCGCTGTCAGTCTTGTTAGACCAATTCATAAGCCAGGCCCTTAAAAATAGTAATTATAAATTTGGTTTGAACTCCTAATGAAGATACTCCATAATTTTTTTAACAGGCTTCATTGCAGGTCATAGATCGAACAGTAAAACAAACTATATCAAATCCTGAAAACCACCAGTACAGGACCAGATCACCCATTACGGATCTGGGAGGCACGACGCCTGCTAATCTTGGCTAATTCTAAAATAGAAACAGAAACTGCTGGAAATACTCAGCAGATCTGTGGAGAGAGAAACCGAGTTAATGTTTCAGATAGATAACCTTTCGTCAGAACTTTAAAAAGTTAAGCGATGTAACAGCTACTTCTAACTTGCTCGCCTGCTCCCGGGCATGTACCCTTGGGAGCTGCTCAAACTCTCGGGGTCGAGGTTCACATGACCACTCAACGCCCACCATTCCATGATTATACCAAAATGACTTGAGCAAAAGCCCATATAAGGTCAAACTAATAAGTAGACACACATCTATCTGTAACTTGACTAATGGAGATGACTACCATTCTTTGAATCGGTGAGTACCAGTCACTTTATCACACCGCACGTTCTTTTAGCAGCTGAGTACTGTTCATCCTCACGAACCAAGTCTGTTTCAAATCTTACCAGGCTGTCTCATCCCATATCTCACATTCCAGTATTGACCCTGTACATCAGTTCTGCTTTCACATTCGGAGCTGTGAGCTCTGTGCTTTATTAGTACATTGACTCTGTCTGTTCTCTTATCTAACGTAACAATTCATAACAGCACAAGAAATGAGAAAGACTTGCATTTATATAGCGCCTTTCACGACCACCGGACGTCTCAAAACGTTTTACAGCCAATGAACTTTAGAGTGTAGTCACTGTTGTAATGTGGGAAACACGGCAGCCAATTTGCGCACAGCAAACTCCCACAACCAGCAATGTGATAGTGACCAGATAATCTGTGTTTTTGTTATGTTGATTGAGGGATAAATATTGGCCAGGACACCGGGGATAACTTCCCTGCTCTTCTTCAAAATAGTGCCATGGGATCTTTTACGTCCACCTGAGAGAGCAGACGGGGCCACGGTTTCACGTCTCATCCAAAAGATTGCATCTCCGACTCCACTGGAGTGTCAGCCTAGATTTCTGTGCTCAAGTCCCTGGAGTGGGACTTGAACCCACAATCTTCTGACTCCGAGGCGAGAATGCTACCCACTGAGCCACAGCTGACACTATACACAAGAAATAGGAGCTGGAGTTGGTCATTTGGCCTTTCAACAATGGCTGATCTACATCAACTCCATCTTCCCACACTATCCCCATATCCCTTCATTCGTAAAACGTATTGACCTCTGTGTTGAATATACTCAGTGACTGAGCATCCACAGCTCCCTGGGCTAGAGAATTCCAAAGATTCACACCCTTTGAGTGAAGAAATCCCTCCTCATTTCAGTCCCCATTCTGTTTCATTAGTACATGAACTCGATATTCTTCAGTCTGTTGGATAAGACCTTAAACTGAGACCTTGTCAGTCCCCTTAAGATGAATGTAAACGATCCCATGACACTACTCGAAGAAGTGCCCGGGAATTCTCCCAAGTATCCTGGCCAATATTTATCCCTTCAGCAATATCACTAAAACAGATTATCTGCTCATTTATTTTATTCTCCTCCTGTTCTGGCCTCTTGTGCTTCCCCGAATCTAATCCCTCCACCAGCCTTCAGCTGCCTTTAAGCTCTGAAATTCCCTCCTCAAATCTCTCCACCTCTCTACCCCTCTCTCTGCTCCTTTTAAATCTCCGCAGTGACTATTTGTACTAAGTCTCCCTTCGCCAGGAGAAGCGTAAGTTCGGGCAAATATCACCGACTCTCTCTTTCTCCCCCCCCCCCCCCCCTGACACAGAGCTGTATCATTCCTACCCTACCCCCACCCCCCCACCCCCCCCAGCGCAATTCCCACTAACCCTTTCTGCGCATGCGTCCAACACCACCTTGCCTGCGATCCATCTAGCAGGGGCCCCGAAGCTCGAGCATCCAAACGCATCTGCCCAGCCTCCCTCAGAAACATAGAAAATAGTTGCAGGAGTTGGCCATTCGGCCCTTCGAGCCTGCACCACCCATTCAATAAGATCATGGCTGATCATTCACCTCAGTACTCCTTTCCCATAGAAACAGCGCCGAACCCCAAGTCTCCCGCAGCACTGGATTGCGGGGGGATTGGAGGGGAGAGGGGGAACTCGAGAAGACGCATCACATTCTTCCTATCCCCGGTGCGTGCAACTTCGGTGCGTGTGTTACAAGGGACATTGTTGGGGTGGTTGAAATCCAGACGTCACGACACTGTCACTATTCACTTCATACCCATTAAACCTGTTAACAATCCACACACACTGCCCCATCTATGGGGGGGAGGGGGGCAGTGGGTATAAGGTCTTGCGCTTGGGTTAGGGTCTTCAGCTGGCGGAGAGATTGCTGGGGTAAGGGTCTTCAGCTGGCGGAGGGATTGCTGGGGTAAGGGTCTTCAGCTGGCGGAGGGATTGCTGGGGTAAGGGTCTTCAGCTGGTGGAGGGATGCTGGGGTAAGGGTCTTCAGCTGGCGGAGGGATTGCTGGGGTAAGGGTCTTCAGCTGGCGGAGGGATGCTGGGGTAAGGGTCTTCAGCTGGCGGAGGGATGCACTTGCGCTGGGGTAAGGGACTTCGGCTGGAACTTGGTGGCTTTTAGGGAGATCTATCCTCTGGCTTCTGAAGTCAAAATGGATCGAATTACAAATTGGAAATTCACTCAGAACTTGGGTTGGGCGGTTCCAGTTACATATTCCAGAGGAACTTCAGGGTGTGGCTTATCCTCCAAGGGGACCAATCAGCAGAGTCAATCCGAGAAACAGCTGCATTTCAGTTAGTACAAATAGACGCATCCTTAAATCTCTTAAAACCTATCTCTTTGTCCAAGCTTTTGGTCACCTGGCCTTGTGTGGCTTGGTGTCAAATTCTGTTTGAGAAGAAGAATGTGAAGGCTTTGGAGAGGGTACGGAAGAGATTTACTAAAATGGTTCCAGAGATGGGAAAATACGTGGATAAACTAGAAAAGCTGGGGTTGTTCTCCTTGGAGCAGAGAAGATTAAGACGAGATTTGATAGCGGTGTTTAAATTCATGAAGGATTTAGATAGAGAGAAACTGTTTCCAATGGCTGAAGGGTGGATAAAGAGAGGGCACAGATTTAAGGCGACATGAGGGAACATTTTTAGTTGGGATGTGGAATGCATTGCCTGATAGGGCAGTGGATGCAGATTCAACAGTAGCCTTCAAAAGCGAACTGGATAAATACTTGGAGAGAAAATCTCAGTGATATGGGGAAAGGGCAGGGGAGTGGGACTGACTGGATTGCTCCACGAGAGAGCCGGCGCAGACTCGATGGGCCGAATGGCCGCCTCCTGTATTGTGCTAATTTATGATTTCTGCAATCGCTCCTGAGAAGCACCTTGGGACGTTGCACTAGTTAAAGGCGCTATATAAATGCAAACTGTAGGTGCTCGTTATCGGCTGGGCTTGCTTTCGGCAGTAGTTAATCGATTGATCAATGATCACAATGGCGGCTCCCCTCTCCATACCATGTTTCCATATTGCTGAAATTTGACCTTTTCGCCTGTTACACACCATTTTAGCACCAAAGAAGTAAAGCAGAACACCATAATCAATAAAAAAAACTCTCGCACGCTCTGCTTTTCATTATCCTGTTTTACCAACAAACCATCAGAAAGGTTGAAGTTCACGTTCAGACGCTGTGTTGGGATCATAGGCTCAATGATGGTATCTATTACCCATTGTTTAATTACTAATCAGATGCAATTAGCCATATCCGGATTTCCAATTAGCCACGTGTGGCTAATTCTGGAGTTTTATTTATTCATTTATCGTCGCTGGCAAGGCCGGCATTTATTGCCCATCCTTAATTACATGAACATAAGAAATAGGAGCAGGAGTCGGCCATTTGGCCCCTCGAGCCTGCTCCGCCATTCAATAAGATCATGGCTGATCCGATCATGGACTCAGCTCCACTTCCCTGCCCGCTCCCCATAACCCTTTGCTCCCTTATCGCTCAAAAATCTGTCCATCTCTGCCTTAAATATATTCAATGACCCAGCCTCCACAGCTCTCTGGGGCAGAGAATTCCACAGATTTACAACCCTCTGAAAACAAATGTCTCCTCATCACAGTTTTAAATGGGTGGCCCTATATTCTAAGACCATGTCCCCCAGTTTTAGTTTCCCCTATGAGTGGAAATATCCTCTCTGCATCCACCTTGTCAAGCCCCCTCATTATCTTATATGTTTCGATAAGATCACCTCTCATTCTTCTGAATTCCAATGAGTAGAGGCCCAACCTACTCAACCTATCTTCAGAAGTCAACCCCCTCATCTCCGGAATCAACCTAGTGAACCTTCTCTGAACAACCTCCAATGCAAGTATATCCTTCCTTTAATATGGGGACCAAAACTGTACGCAGTACTCCAGGTGTGGCCTCGAGAAGGTGATGAGTCGCTGCCTTGAACCGCTGCAGTCCATTGTAGCAGTTTTTTGGTATGACATAGTGGCTCGCTGGGCCATTTTAGAGGGCAGTTAGGAGTCAACCACATTGCCGTGGGTCTGGAGTCACGTATAGGCCCAGACCAGGAAGGACAGTAGCGAACCAGTTGGGTTTTTACGAAAATCCGGTAGTTTGATGGTCACCATTACTGATGCTGGCTTTTTAATTCCAGATTTATTTAATTGACTGAATATAAATTCCCCAGCTGCCGTGGTGGGATTTGAACTCTTGTCTCGGGATCATTAGCCTCTGGAATACTAGTCCAGTAACATAACATAACTACGTACTGATATGCTGCCATACCCATACTGGGGCCCTGGTACCGCAGAGGAGCAGGAAGGTCGTGGCGGACTTGCGATGAGTGATCGGGGCGGAGGAGCGATGAGGGATCGTGGCTGAGATTTGATGGGTGATTGTGACGGAGGTTCGGTGAATGTTTGTTTGGTGCGGCGGGAGACCGTGGTGGATGAGCGGCGAATGTTTGTGGCAGAGGTGTGGCGAGAGATCGTGGCGGAGGTGCGGCGAATGAGGGTACGGGGCCCAGAAGAGGCAAGGGCCCAGGGGCAGCACGTACCAACCCGCACTAGGTCCGTGCAGCAGAGCAGGTCTCCAGTCATCCTGGTTAATCCTTGCCACTGGATAAAGGCCTAGCTCTGTCAATCCCGTGTGGTGGCTGGTGTGCAACGGTCACCTCACGTTAAAAAAAATCCACGCACAGACATCTTCCATTCTTCAACTGGAGTTCAGGACTGGAATACCGGGTCCTTCATTGAAACATCTGTGAACTCGTGGAAGCAAGTCATCCTCGTTCGAGGGACCGCTATGATGATGATGACTGGGGTAACGTGATTTCTCTTGAGTCTTATCTCAATGATTTACAGTCTAACTCACAGTAAAATCTGTTAATCATAAACTAGCACCTCACTATAAAAAAAAATTCAGGCCAGTTCTGGTTTGGTTTGGCTTGATGAAACTACAACCGGTGCCAGTAGTTTGTTGGTGCTCGCTGTGATTTAGTAACACGAGGTGCCAGGAACCATCTGGCCTGCCACCTGCTAGTGTCGGCGAGGCCCTGTGTCGGGATACTAACATAGGACTCAATTTCCCCAGTGATTTGTGCCTTTTTTTGGAGCGGGCTGCTCTTTTTGGCCTAAGTTGGAAAAAGCAGAGTTTCCCCAAGCTGCCTGTACACTTCACTTTGCAGCCTCAGCTCGCATTGTGTCCCTGGTTACCATGGCAGACCGATCTTTTTGGCGCAGATCAAGGCTCCACCCCCCCAAAACTAAAGGTCAGGTTAGGCCACGGCAAAATGAAGAAATCCAACGGGGAAACTTTAGAACATTTGTTTTTTGCAGCCCCAAAAAATCGGGCGTAACTCTTCAACTACGCCAAAAAAATGCTTTGCGGAAAGTTGAGCCCCTGGTCCCAGTCGGTTGTAGCTTTGGGCCGAGTGGCTTGTGGTGCCTACGTTCCCATGTCCGGGTCTGAGTGGTTCCAAGCAGCGGGTCGCACAGCAGCACAGTGATCTCCTCCTCCACACTTTACCTCATTCAGGCCCCTGGGCCCTCCCTGTACACCTCGGTCTGCAATTGCTGGCGATCGGAGAGGGAGGGGCACATTTCCTTATCTCTGGTTCTGTAGCTTTTACGATCGGCTGATTAGCATAGAACGTCACTCATTTCAAACTAGTCCACTTGAGTTGACCTCCGTGCAAGTTTCAGTCAGTGCAGAGATTGTATTCTAAATTACAGCTTGGTGTTCCAGCAGATAAGCGGAGCTGGGCGAGGCAGTGCTCCCGAAAGAGCCCGATCAGGTGTGTAAAACTCTTGTGTACACTTTATGAAGGACTGGGTTCCATTTAATTCTGCGCTGTCTGTTATCCCAGCTGGCTCCGTTATAGGAAGTCGCAAAGTCATCATTATCATGGGCAGTCCCTCGGAATCGAGGAAGACGTGCTTCTATTTTAAAAGTGAGTTCTTAGTTGACTGAACAGTCCAATACGGGAATTACAGACTCTGTCACAGGTGGGACAGACAGTGGTTGGAGGAAAGGATGGGTGGGACTGGTTTGCTGCACGCTCCTTCCGCTGCCTGCGCTTGGTTTCTCTATGCTCTCGGCGACGAGACTCGAGGTGCTCAGCGCTCTCCCGGATGCACTTCCTCCACTTGGGGTGGTCTTGGGCCAGGGACCCCCAGGTGTCGGTGGAGAAGTTGCACTTTATGAAGGAGGCTTTGAGGGTGTCCTTGAAACGTTTCCCCTGCCCACCTGGGGCTCGTTTGCCGTGAAGAAGTTCCGAGTAGAGCGCTTGCTTTGGGAGTCTTGTGTCAGGCATGCGAACAATGTGGCCCGCCCAGCGGAGCTGGTCAAGTGTGGTCAGTGCTTCGATACTGGGAATGTTGGCCTGATTGAGAACACTGACGTCGGTGTTGGTGGCAAAGTCTTCCTCCCGGGAAAGGTAGGATGAATAATTAGAAAGAAAGACTTGCATTTATATAGTGCCTTTCACGATCACTGGACCTCTCAAAGCACTTTACAGCCAATGAAGTACTTTTGGAGTGTGGTCACTGTTGTAATGTGGGAAACACGGCAGCCAATGTGGCAGCTCCCACAAACAGCAATGTGATAATGACCAGATAATTTTTTGTTGTGTTGATTGAGAGTTAAAAACTGACCAGGACACGGGATAACTCCCCTGCTCTTCTTCGAAATAGTGCCGTGGGATCTTTTACATACACCTCTGAGGGCAGACGTCTTCGTTTAACGTCTCATGCAAAAGACGGCGCCTCTGACAGTGCAGGGGCTCCCTCAGCACTGCACAGGAGTGTCAGCCAGATTTATGTGCTCAAGTACCTGGAGTGGGACTTGAACCCACAATTAGCCACTGCCTTGTGCATTCTACACTGTGTAAGCTAGAGGTGACCCAAAACTCGGCTGCCCGTATCCTAACTCTCACCAAGTCCCGCTCTTCCATCACCCCTGTGCTCGCGGACTTATATTGGGGTCCTGGTTAAGGAACGTATCGATGTGAAAATTCTCATCCTTTTTTTCAAATCCCTCCATGACTTCGCCCCTCCCTATCTCTGTAATCTCCTTCAACTCCACAAGCCCTCTCCCCAGAGATGTCTGCACTCCTCTAATTCTGCCCCCTTGAGTATCCCTGATTATAATCGCTCAACCATTGGTGGCCGTGCCTTCTGTTGCCTGGGCCCCAAGCTCTGGAATTCCCCGCCTTAAACCTCTCTGCCTCTTTATCTTTTTTTCCTCCTTCAAGACGCTCCTTAAAACCTACCTCTTTGACCAAGCTTTTGGTTACCGAGGAGGACAGGTGCACCAACGTCGGTGTTCTTGATCAGGCCAACATCCCGAGCATCGAAGCATTGACCACACTCGACCAACTCTGTTGGGCGGGCCACATCGTCCGCATGGCCGACACAAGACTCCCAAAGCAAGGAAATGTTTCAAGGATACCCTCGAAGCCTCCTTGATAAAATGCAACATCCCCACTGACACCTGGGAGTCCCTGGCCCAAGACCGCCCGAAGTGGAGGAAGTGCATCCGGGAGGCCGCTGAGCACCTCGAGTCTCATTGCCGAGAGCATGCAGAAATTAAGCACAGGCAGCGGAAGGAGCGTGTGGCAAACCAGTCCCACCCTCCCCTTCCCTCTGTCCCACCTGTGACAGGAACTGTAATTCCCATATTGGACTGTTCAGTCACCTTTAAAGACTCATGTTAAGAGTGGAAGCAAGTCTTCCTCGATTTCAAGGGACTGCCTATGATGGTGATGATGGTTACCTGTCCTAATTTCTCAAGCTCAGTGTCAAAAATGTTTTTTTTTATCATACTCCTGCGAAGCACCTTGGGACATTTCACTACGTGAAAGGCGCTATATAAATACAAGTTGTTGAATGGGAAAAGTTGTGTTTTTTTGGGGACTCTTGCATTTTCGGGATTGCACATCACAAGTCCCTCCATTTGCAGTGAAAAACGCCAATCAGTGACATTGATCGTAGGCTATAAGGTTGTGTCCTCGGTCTGGCTGGGGGGGGGTTACTGAAACGCACCATCCATTGGAGGGGGGGGTGCTGTTAGTGGTCCGTTAACTTCAGTCAGGATGGCGGTCACTGGAGTAAGTGCCCATGCTAGGCTTGGTGGTCTTCGGAATCGGTGCCTGTGGTAGGATTTGCATTGCCTGCAGTGGGAGACCTCGGTCAAATTAGCAGTCACTAAACTGAGTGTCCGTGGATGGACTCATCGAATGATGCAGCACAGGAGGAGCCCATTCGGCCCATCGTGCCTGTGACGGCTCTTTGAAAGAGCGCTCCAGTTAGTCCCGCTCCGCTGCTCTTTCCCCAGAGCCCTGAAAATATTTCCTTTTCAAGTATTTATCAAGTTATTATTGAATCTGCTTCCACTACCATTTTTCAGGCAGTGCATTCCACATCATAACTAGCTGCGTAATTCCCTCCCTCGCCCCCACCCCCCCCCGCCCCCCTCACATGTTGCCTCTGTTTACATAAGAACATAAGAATTAGGAACGGGAGTAGGCCATCTAGCCCCTCGAGCCTGCTCCGCCATTCAACAAGATCATGGCTGATCTGGCCGTGGACTCAGCTCCACTTACCCGCCCGCTCCCCGTAACCCTTAATTCCCTTATTGGTTAAACACCGATCTATCTGTGATTTGAATATATTTAATGAGCTAGCCTCAACTGCTTCCTTGGGCAGAGAATTCCACAGATTCACAACCCTCTGGGAGAAGAAATTCCTTCTCAACTCGGTTTTAAATTGGCTCCCCCGTATTTTGAGGCTGTGCCCCCTAGTTCTAGTCTCCCTGACCAGTGGAAACAACCTCTCTGCCTCTATCTTGTCTATCCCTTTCATGATTTTAAATGTTTCTATACGATCACCCCTCATCCTTCTGAACTCCAACGAGTAAAGACCCAGTCTACTCAATCTATCATCATAAGGTAACCCCCTCATCTCCGGAATCAGCCTTGTGAATCGTCTCTATACCCCCTCCAAAGCCAGTATATCCTTCCTTAAGTAAGGTGACCAAAACTGCACGCAGTACTCCAGGTGCGGCCTCACCAATATCCTATACAGTTGCAGCAAGACCTCCCTGCTTTTGTACTCCATCCCTCTCGCAATGAAGGCCAACATTCCATTCACCTTCCTGATTACCTGCTGCACCTGCAAACTAACTTTTTGGGATTCATGCACAAGGACCCCCAGGTCCCTCTGCACCGCAGCCTGTTATAATTTCTCCCCATTCAAATAATATTCCCTTTTACTGTTTTTTTTCCCAAGGTGGATGACATCACATTTTCCGACATTGTATTCCATCTGCCAAACCGTAGCCCATTCGCTTAACCCATATAAATCTCTCTGCAGCCTCTCTGTGTCCTCTACACAACCCGCTTTCCCACTAATCTTTGTGTCATCTGCAAATTTTGTTACACTACACTATGTCCCCTCTTCCAGGTCTTCTATGTATATTCTAAACAATTGTGGTCCCAGCACTGATCCCTGTGGCACACCACTAACCACCAATTTCCAACCCGAAAAGGACCCATTTATCCCGACTCTCTGCTTTCTGTTAGCCAGCCAATTCTCGATCCATACTAATACATTTCCTCTGACTCCACGTACCTTCATCTTCTGCAGTAACCTTTTGTGTGACACCTTATCGAATGCCTTTTGGAAATCTAAATATACCACATCCATCGGTACACCTCTATCCACCATGCTCGTTATATCCTCAAAGAATTCCAGTAAACCCCCTTCATGAATCCATGTTGCGTCTGCTTGATTGCACAATTCTTATCTAGATGTCCTGCTATTTCTTCCTTAATGATAGTTTCAAGCATTTTCCCCACTACAGATGTTAAACTAACCGGCCTATAGTTACCTGCCTTTTGTCTGCCCCCTTTTTTAAACAGAGGCGTTACATTAGCTGCTTTCCAAACCGCTGGTTTCATTTGTCAATTGCCTTAAATCTGTGTCCTCTGGTTAACTGATCATTCTGCCAGTTTATCCTTATTTACTCTATCAAAACCCTTCAAGATTTTGAACACCTATCCAATCTCCCTTCAGCCTATTTTGCTCTAGCGCAGCTCTATAGTCTCCCCACATAAATAAAGTCCTTCATCCCTGATACCATTCTGGTAAATCTCCTCTGCACCCTCTCTAAGGCCTTGGGGAAGAGTGACCATAATATGGTAGAATTCTTTATTAAGATGGAGAGTGACGCAGTTAATTCAGAGACTAGGGTCCTGAACTTAAGGAAAGGTAACTTCGATGCTATGAGACGTAAATTTGCTAGAATAGACTGGCAAATGATACTTGGGGGGTTGACAGTGGATAGGCAATGGCAAACATTTAAAGATCACGTGGATGAACTTCAACAATTGTACATCCCTGTCTGGAGTAAAAATAAATCAGAGAAGGTGGCTCAACCGTGGCTAACAAGGGAAATTAAGGATAGTGTTAAATCCAAGGAAGAGGCATATAAATTGGCCAGAAAAAGCAGCAAACCTGAGGACTGGGAGAAATTTACAATTCAGCAGAGGAGGACAAAGGGTTTAATTAGGAGGGGGAAAATAGAGTATGAGAGGAAGCTTGATGGGAACATAAAAACTGACTGCAAATTACTTCTATAGATATGTGAAGAGAAAAAGATTAGTGAAGACAAACATAGGTCCCTTGCAGTCAGAATCAGGTGAATTTATAATGGAGAATAAAGAAATGGCAGACCAGTTGAACAGATACTTTGGTTCTGTTTTCACGAAGGAAGATACAAATAACCTTCCAGAAATACTCGGGGACCAAGGTTCTAGTGAGAAGGAGGAACTGAAGGAAATCCTTATTAGGCGGGAAATTGTGTTCGGGAAATTGATGGGGTTGAAGGCCGATAAATCCCCAGGGCCTGATAGTCTGCATTCCAGAGTACTTAAGGAAGTGGCCCTAGAAATAGTGGATGCATTGGTGATCATTTTCCAACAGTCTATCGACTCTGGATCAGTTCCTATGGACTGGAGAGTAGCTAATGTAACACCACTTTTTAAAAAAGGAGGGAGAGAGAAAACGGGTAATTGTAGACCGGTTAGCCTGACAACCATAGTGGGGAAAATGTTGGAATCAATTATTAAAGATGAAATAGCAACGCATTTGGAAAACAGTGACAGAATCGGTCCAAGTCAGCATGGATTTATGAAAGGGAAATCATGCTTGACAAATCTTCTAGAATATTTTGAGGACGTAACTAGTAGAGTGGACATGGGAGAACCAGTGGATGTGGTGTATTTGGACTTTCAAAAAGCTTTTGACAAGGTTCCACACAAGAGATTGGTGTGCTAAATTAAAGCACATGATATTGAGGGTAATGTACTGACGTGGATAGAGAACTGGTTGGCAGACAGGAAGCAGAGAGTCGGGATAAACAGGTCCTTTTCAGAATGGCAGGCAGTGACTAGTGGGGTGCCGCAGGGCTCAGTGCTGGGACCCAAGCTATTTACAATATACATCAATGATTTGGATGAAGGAATTGAGTGTAATATCTTCAAATTTGCAGATGACACTAAGCTGGGTGGCGGTGTGAGCTGTGAGGAGGATGCTAAGAGGCTGCAGGGTGACTTGGCAAGTTTAGGTAAGTGGGCAAATGCATGGCAGATGCAGTATAATGTAGATAAATGTGAGATTATCCACTTTGGTGGCAAAAACATGAAGGCAGAATATTATCTGAATGGCGGCAGATTAGGAAAAGGGGAGGTGCAACGAGACCTGGGTGTCATGATACATCAGTCATTGAAAGTTGGCATACAGGTACAGCAGGCGGTGAAGAAGGCAAATGGCATGTTGGCCTTCATAGCTAGGGGATTTGAGTATAGGAGCAGGGAGGTCTTAGTGCAGTTGTTCAGGGCCTTGGTGAGGCCTCACCTGGAATATTGTGTTCAGTTTTGGTCTCCTAATCTGAGGAAGGACGTTCTTGCTATTGAGGGAGTGCAGCGAAGGTTCACCAGACTGATTGGCAGGACTGACATATGAGGAGAGACTGGGTCGACCGGACCTGTATTCACTGGAGTTTAGAAGAATGAGAGGGGATCTCATGGAAACATATAAAATTCTGACGGTACTGGACAGGTTCGATGCAGGAAGACTGTTCCCGATGTTGGGGAAGTACAGAACCAGGGGACATAGACTAAGGATAAGGGGTAGGCCATTTAGGACCGAGATGAGGAGAAACTTCCTCACTCAGAGTTGTTAACCTGTGGATTTCTCTACTGCAGAGATTTGTTGATGCCATCAAGGGGTATGGAGAGAAAGCAGGAAAGGGGTACTGAGGGAATGGTGGTGCAGGCTCGAAGGGCCGAATGGCCTACTCCTGCACCTATTTTCTATGTTTCTGTGACAACCGTCCTAAAGTGTGGTGGCCTGAATTGGACACAATCGTCCAGCTGAGGCCTAACCAGTGTTTCACCAAGGTAGAGAGGAGATTTACAGGATGTTGCCTGGACTGGAGAATTTTAACTATGAGGAAAGATTGGATAGGCTGTGTTTGTTTTCTTTGGAACAGAGGAGGCCGAGGGGAGACCTAATTGAGGTGCATAAAGTTATGAGGGGCCTGGATAGAGTGGATAGGAAGGACCTATTTCTCTTAGCAGAGGGGTCAACAACCAGGGGACATAGATTTAAAGTAGGAGGTTTAGAGGGGATTTGAGGGGTAATTTCTTGACGTAGTGGGTTGTGGGAGTCTGGAACTCACTGGCTGAAAGGGTGGTAGAGGCAGAAACGCTCACCACATTTAAAAAGTACATGAATGTGCACCTGAAGTGCCGTAACCTGCAGGGCTAGGGACACAGAGCTAGAAAGTGGGATTAGGCTGGGTAGCTCTTGTCGGCCGGTGCGGACACGATGGGCCGAAATGGCCTCCTTCTGAGCTGTAAATTTCTATGATTCTATAAATTGTAGCATATCTTCCTTGTTTTTGTACTCTATGCCGCTTAATAAAGCCAAGGATCCCATGTGCTTTTTAACAGCCTTCTCAACTTGACCTGCCACCTTCAAAGACTTTTCTGTATGTTCACTCCCAGGTCTCTCTTCCTGCACCCACTTTAAAATCGTAACATTTAGTTTATATTGCCTCTTTTCATTCTTCCTATCAAATGAATCCGTTCACACCCCACACTCCAGCACAGTACTTCAGGAGTGCTGCACTGTCAGAGGTGCCGTCTTTCACATGAGATGTTAAACTGAGGCCCCGTCTGCTCTCTAAGGTGAATGTAAAAGATCCCATGGCACTATTTTGAAGTAGAGCAGGGGAATTCTCCTTGGTGTCCTGGCCAATATTTACCCCCTCAATCAACACTTTAAAAAAACGATTATCTGGGTGTTATCGCTTTGATATTTGTGGGAGCTTGCTGTGTGCAAATTGGCTGTCACGTTTCCCACATTACAACAGTGACTGCACTCTTTAAAAAGTACTTCATTGGCTGTAAAACACCTTGAAATGTCTTGAGGTCGTGAAAGGCGCGTTGGTTTTTTCCTCTGCTTTAAAGTTCACCTTCCTTGTGCCTGCCCACTTCACCAATCTGTCTCCGTCCTTCGGAATTCTGTTACTATCTTCCCCACAGTACTACATTTCCGAATTTAATGTCATCTGAAAACTTTGAAATGATGCCCTCTATACCCAAGTTCTAGTCATTAATATATATCAAAAAGAGCGGTGGTCCCAACACCAACCCCTGGGAAACCCTCCAGCTCACCACTACTCTCTGCTTTGTCCCTCGGCCAATTCTGTATCAGTGCAGCCACTGCCCCTTTAATCCCATGGGCTGCAATTTTACTAACCAGTCTGTTATATGGTACTTTATCAAATGCCTTTTGAAAATCCATATGCACCACATTCCTCATCCGCCCTCTCCGTTATTCATCGAAGAACTCTGTCCAACACGATTTGCCTTTAACAAATTGACCCGAGGTCATCGACCTGCAACATTAACTCTGTTTCTCTCTCCACAGATGTTCCCTGATCTGAGTCTTTCCAGCAAGTTCCTTTTTTATTGCCTTCAACAAATCTCTGCTGGCTTTCATTTATTAACCCATATTTTTCCAAGGGCCAGTCAATTTTGTCGCAGATTAATGTGTCTCGAAGTTTCCCCACTACCAGCGTTGGGCTGACTGGCCTGTAATTGGTGCGGTTATCGATCTCCTCCTTTTTAAACAGCGGTGTAACATTTGCAATCCTCCAGTCCTCTTGGCACCATTCTTGTATCTCGGGAGGATTGGAAGATTTGCAAGCTTGCTTCCCCTAGCAACAGCAGGTGCATCCCATCCGCACCAGGTGACTTTTCCACATTGAGCCTTTTCAACCTTTTCAGTCCCATCTCTTTATCATATCCAATTTCACCACTACCTCCTTCCTTACTGTTACTGTTGTGGAGTATTAAAAATATAACACTTGACACAAGGTCCGTATATAGAGAAAAGAGTTGTTTATTAAAACCTGATATATCACGGGAGAACCGGTTGCATCAGTACTGGTATTGGATGCTATAATCACCCGTCTCTTGGAACAACCTGTGCGGTTACAATTTATACATTCAAAATACAGTCAAGTTCTCCCTTGTACTTGGATTGTTAAGTTTCATTGAGTCAGACACACTGGTAGATGCGAGCTGTATTCCTAACCCGCCACAGCTCCCACCACCAGTCCAAGAAAAGGTCCAGTGTCCAAATAGAATTTGATTTATTCTGTCCCCGTAAATTGGTGGGGCCCTATTTCACGGCGTGTACCCAATGCCAGTAGCTTTTAACGTACGCCACCCACAAATACTGACGCAGCCCGTAAACAGAACAGCAAGAAAGGTACTGTGCACTGAATTTTGCTTTTATTTACTACATCCTAACATAAACCGAGTAGCTGAAAATCGGCCTAGGAGAATCGGAGAAGGCGGTCTATCCTAGCCTAGCATCTTAAGTTTGAGAAAATGCTCTTTTTGGGCCGCTTCCTGTAATACACAAGGTAGATGGTGGGCTGTGGGTAGGCTGCTCCTGCTGTTTGCGGATGCTGGTTATGGTAGCAAGTCTCTCTGTTGGTCTTGAACTTGGGCTTCTGGTACCTCTTGAAGCACAGTTTCAGCATCGTGTCCGAGGATTTCACCCGGTCCGGGGCCTGGGACCTGTACCGGCGTTGCCGCCGGTTCGGCCTCTGCTGCTGTTTCCTCCGGCGGCGTTTGGCGGTGTTGCAGCCTTTTCCTCGAGACATGGCTGGCTGGCTGGCTCTCCCTTCACTCTGCTGAGCTTGTGCCCCAGGTTCAAGCAGTGTCTGACCATGCAGTGCAATGCAATGCGGTGCATTGTGATGGGCTGCTTATGACATCGTGCCACTGTGTTAGGACATGCAGCTACCTCGCCTGCAGTGGGAGGGGCTCGTGTAATTTCCCTGCACTAGCTCACCATTGGGGGGGGGTGCCCTCCTTTGAGAGCGTGGGTAGCACGTGTCGTCACAAGAACATAAGAAATAGGAGCAGGAGTAGTCCATACGGGCCCTTGCGCCTGCTCCGCCATTTAACACGATCATGGCTGATCCGACCATGGTCTCAGCTCCACTTCCTCGCCTGCTGCCCATAACCCCTTATCCCCTTATGGTTGTCTTAAATTTATTCAATGTCCCAGCTTCCACAGCTCTCTGAGGCAGCGAATTCCACAGATTTACAACCCTCAGAGAAGAAATTTCTCCTCATCCCAGTTTTAAATGGGCGGCCTCTTATTCTAAGATCATGCCCCCTAGTCCTAGTCTCCCCCATCAGTGGAAACATCCTCTCTGCATCCACCTTGTCAAGCCCCCTCATAATCTTATACGTTTCGACAGGGAAGGGGTGCATCATAGTTGAACAGGATTCTATCCTCGGGCAACATCTACCCATGCGCGCGCGCACATGCAATCTGGAGCCACTGGTTCACAGCCGAGGGTTTTTGATCTAATTATCCCTCCCTAGCCCTGGGGTGCTAGTGCAAGATCAGCAAACGCAGCATCAATCCTTGAACCAACAGCCACACAGGGAGTGCACTTCCCCGCTAAGCAATTGGGACAGGGCCTCATATTATGGCCGTTACCAGTATTTGCCACAAAGTAGCTTGCGGCTGTGAGGTGTGGAAAACAGTTCAGGTCAACAGAGACACAGATGAGGGAGGTTATTTGAAAAGAAAGACAGGCAGACTTGCATTTCTTTAGCGCCTTTCACGACCACCGGACGTCTCAAAGTGCTTTACAGTCAATCAAGTACTTTTTGAAGTGTAGTCACTGTTGTCATTTGGCACATTGTTGTTCTTCCGTCCAGGAATCCCGTAATTCTTCCTCCTTAGCCGTGCCTCGGTGGGTAGTTCTCTCGCCTCTGAGTCAGAAGGTTGTGGGTTTAAGTCCCACTCCAGGCACTTGAGCACAAAAATCTAGTCTGACACTCCAGTGCAGTGCTGAGGGAAGGCTGCACTGCCGGAGATGCCGTCTTTCAGATGAGACGTTAAACCGAGGCCCCGTCTGTCCTCCCAGGTGAATGTGAAAGATCCCATGGTATTATTTTGAAGAAGAGCAGGGGAATTATCTCTGGTGTCCTGGCCAGTATTTATCCCTCACTTTTATTTAAAAAAAAGATTGTCTGGCCATTATCACTTTACTGTTTGTGGGAGCTTGCTGTGCACAAATTGACTGCTGCGTTTCCCACATTGCAACAGTGACTACACTTTGAAAAGTACCTCATTGGCCGTAAAGTGCTTTGGGGCGTCCCGAGGTCATGAAGGGTGCTATATAAATGCAAGTCTTTCTTTCCATTGCAGCATACAATTATTTCTTAAATAGTCCAGGGGTTTGCAATTGTTAACCAATACATGCAATGGGTAGGGTATTAGTGTGTGTCCCTGATATTGGTCACACATTTCCTTTCTCTCTTTTAAACCTGTTTCTCCTCGTCCTTCTCTCATGGTTTAGTTAGAAGTAAATGACCTTGTCCATCCCCTTTGCTACACTTGTACACTTGTGTAAGATCACCTCTCTGATTCCTTTCTAGGCTGAGAAGCCAAAGTTTCTCCAATCTTTTCCTTTGTGACGACGGATCATTATTATAGCTCTACTATAGACGGCCTCCAGCCCTTGGATGTGTCCAGTCAACCCCAGACCCGGGTCGCAATCCATTCAATTCGATGCAGCACCTTATAAGAACATAAAAAATAGGAACAGGAGAAGGCCATACGGCCTATTGAGCCTGCTCCGCCATTTAATACGATCATGGCTGATCTGATCATGGACTCAGCTCCACTTCCCTGCCCACTCCCCATAACCCCTTATTCTCCTCTTGTTCAAGAAACTGTCTATTTCTGTCTTAAATTTATTCAATGTCCCGGCTTCCACAGCTCTCTGAGGCAGCAAATTCCACAGATTTACAACCCTCTGAGAGAAGTAATTTCTCCTCATCTCAGTTTTAAATGGGCGGCCCCTTATTCTAAGATTATGCCCTCTAGTTCTAGTCTCCCCCATCAGTGGAAACATCCTCTCTGCATCCACCTTGTCAAGCCCCCTCATAATCTTATACGTTTCAATAAGATCACCTCTCATTCTTCTGAATTCCAATGAGTAGAGGCCCATCCTCCTCAACCTTTCCTCATAAGTCAACCCCCTCATCCCCGGAATCAACCGAGTGAATCTTCTCTGAACTGCCTCCAAAGCAAGTGTATCCTTTTGTAAATAAGGAAACCAAAACTGCACGCAGTATTCCAGGTGTGGCCTCACCAATACCCTGTGTAACTGTAGCAAGACTTTCTTGTTTTTATACTCCATCCCTTTTGCAATAAAGGCCAAGATTCCATTGGCCTTCCTGATCACTTGCTGAACCTGCATACTATCCTTTTGTGTTTCATGCACAAGTACCCCCAGGTCCCGCTGTACTGCAGCACTTTGCAATCTTTCTCCATTTAAATAATAACTTGCTCTTTGATTTTTTTTGCCAACATTATACTCCATCTGCCAAATTCTTGCCCACTCACTGAGCCTGTCTATGTCCTCCTGCAGCCTCTTTGTGTCCTCCTCACACATTACCCTTCCTCGTCAGCAAACTTGGCTACGTTACACTCAGTCCCCTCTTCCAAGTCGTTTATATAGATTGTAAATAGTTGGGGTCCCAGCACTGATCCCTGCGGCACCCCACTGGTTACTGATTGCCAACCAGAGAATGAACCATTTATCCCGACTCTGTTTTCTGTTTGTCAGTCAATCTTCTGTCCATGCTGATATATTACCCCCATCCCCGTGAACTTTTATCTTGTGCAGTAACCTTTTGTGTGGCACCTTTTCAAATGCCTTCTGGATGTCCAAATACACATCCACTGGTTCCCCTTTATCCACCCTGTTTGTTACATCCTCAAAGAATTCCAGCAAATTTGTCAAACATGACTTCCCCTTCATAAATCCATGCTGACTCTGCCTGACTGAATTTTCCTTTTCCAAATGTCCTGTTACTGCTTCTTTAATAATGGACGCCATCATTTTCCCAACCGCAGATGTTAGGCTAACTGGTCGATAGTTTCCTGCTTTTTGCCTGCCTCCTTTTTTGATTGAGGCGTTACATTTGCAGTTTTCCAATCTGCTGGGACCTCCCCAGAATCCAGGGAATTTTGGTTAATTATAACCAATGCGTCCACATTGTGTGTAGTGCCCTGGACAGGTTCCACCATCAGCACTGCATTCCAGTCTGGCCATCGAAAGACGGAAACGTCCCAGCCTTGGAAGTAGTGCAGAGAATGGGGGGCGCAGCCTGATTGGTAAGTGTCAGGAGTGAATGGAGTTGATTTTGGGTTATGGGGAGCGGGCAGGGAAGTGGAGCTGATCGTATTAAATGGCGGCGCAGGCTCGAGGGGCCGTGTGGCCTACTCCTGTCCCTATCTCTTATGTTCTTATTTAGAAAGATTTTGATTCTTCAGACTTGAAAAGGTGGTGAATGAGAGGGGACTGTACTGAGGCGTTGAGGCAGCATAGAAAATGAATTGTAGTTCAAGTGAAGCCATGGCTGGAGAACAAGTTGACGTATCTACAGACTGGTCATAGTTCAGCACTGAAGAGTGCCCGACATCTGGAATAGAAACATAGAAACATAGAAAATAGGTGCAGGAGTAGGCCATTCGGCCCTTCTAGCCTGCACCGCCATTCAATGAGTTCATGGCTGAACATTCAACTTCAGTACCCCATTCCTGCTTTCTCGCCATACCCCTTGATCCCCCTAGCAGTAAGGACCTCATCTAACTCCTTTTTGAATATATTTAGTGAATTGGCCTCAACAACTTTCTGTGGTAGAGAATTCCACAGGTTCACCACTCTCTGGGTGAAGAAGTTCCTCCGCATCTCGGTCCTAAATGGCTTACCCCTTATCCTTAGACTGTGACCCCTGGTTCTGGACTTCCCCAACATTGGGAACATTCTTCCTGCATCTAACCTGTCTAACCCCGTCAGAATTTTATATGTTTCTATGAGGTCCCCTCTCATTCTTCTGAACTCCAGTGAATACAAGCCCAGTTGATCCAGTCTTTCTTGATAGGTCAGTCCCTCCATCCCGGGAATCAGTCTGGTGAACCTTCGCTGCATTCCCTCAATAGCAAGAATGTCCTTCCTCAGGTTAGGAGACCAAAACTGTACACAATACTCCAGGTGTGGCCTCACCAATGCCCTGTACAACTGTAGCAATGGTCTCTTGGGTAGAGGGATGGAGGGGAACCCCATTGAAAAGGCAGTTGGAAGCTGTGATGGGTTGAGGGAGGAAGATACGTAGGTTGCTGCAGAAGGATGAGCTGGATGGACTGAATGGCCTCCCTCATCTGCATTTGATCCTTGAGAACCTAATTTCTAGTTAGCGTGGGCTTGCAAATTGAATTGCGGAAATAATCTTCTGTTTGCCGCCACTTTGTTTCTCCCCAGTGATGTCCCATTGAGCTGTTTGGAGGCTAATTATTCAAAGAGCCAGTGCCACCGTTCCTGTTTGTGCCCCTGAGTGTATGTGTCGATATTGCCGAACCTCAAGTAGAAACAGAGGTGGGAGACCAGCAGATAGATGGTTCTCACTTCTGTCTCTGAGCTGCACTACAGGAGAACGCCCAGCTTCTTCACACTGGATTAGAGCAGGGTTGAAGGATCTAAGGATAAGCTTAGTATTAACCAATGTCAATGATTGATTGCGGCTTCAGTCGAATTGGACCCGGGGACATTTGTGGCAATGAGCACAATGTAATGTGGGATGTATCATTGGACTGAGTTGTAATCTGCGACTGATTCACTGACCTTTTTTGCAGTTATCTTCAGGGGTCACAGAGATAATTCGGTGTTCTCTTTTCTTGGAAGTTTCACTTGTACCTACTTACTAATTCCTGAGATTTAAGTGTCCATGATGGTGCCTGGGGTGTTTGAAGGGGAGGGATAGAGGCTGGGCTGTAAGGCCATTTCTAATTATGCTGATCGCTGGACGTGGTGATACTCCCTGTACCAGTGTGTCCTGGAATGGGGCCATCACTTCCTTACACTGCCACTCTCTGGCGCTTCAGTGACAGTGTATTGGACTGTACAGCCACCGAAGAACTCATGCGAAGAGTGGAAGGAAGTCTTCCTCGATTCCGAGGGACTGCCTATGATGATGATGATTCAAGCCGGGACCTGAATCATGCAAGACCATCAGCAGGCCGGGGCCATTGGAGGGAGCAGCGTACGGTGGCATACCACTGCAGGGAGCAGCGCGTGCTGCTGCAGGAGGGCGACGGCTGACTGCAACACGGGCAGGCACAGCAGGAGCGGCGAGGTCGGGGCAAAGGAGCGGCAAGAGTTCATAGAGGGATGTGATCGGGGCCCAGGAGAGGCGAGGGCCCAGAGAGGCGAGGGCCCAGGGGCAGCACGGACCAGCCCACACTGCGATATGTGCGCACTGGGTCCGTGTAGCAGAGCTGGTCTCCAGTCGTCCTGGTCAATCCTTGCCACTGGACCAAGAGTCAAGCCCGTGTGGTGGCTGGTGTGCAACGGCCACCCCACGTTAAAAAAAATCCACGCACAGGCATCTTCCACCTTTCAGGGTGTAGTTCGGGACCTAGAATATTAGGTCCTTCATTGAAATACCTGTGAACTCATCCCTTTTCGGCGTGGAAGCAAGTCATCCTCGATACGAGGGACTGCCTTATAATGCTGATGATAGACGTGTAACTTCCCCGACTCAGATTAGGAGTAACCAAAGGCAGCAAAATGCTTAGCATGTTGGCATTACAATGAAGAATGCCGCCATATTTCAGTACGTTAAATCTAGGTCGTGCAGTCTTGTCACTAGGGTCTAAGTACAGGGCAAAACTTCCATAGGGTATTCACTTGAAGAGGAACAGCCACCAATCTTGGGTTGTTAGTTTAACAGTCGGGTGGAAGGTACTGGTGGTAACTTAACGTGAATAAAAATATCAGACTGAAAGCACACTGCACATCATTGAAGTATATTGGTTCTAGTGTGATATTTCTCTCGCTGTTGCATCCAATACACTGACCAGGGTGGCGACAGCACTGCATTTGGCTGCCCTGCTTTGTTCTGTTACTTGACATTCTCGTTTAATTTTAGACGTCCCAGTGTAGGATTGGACCCAGACACCGGATCGTCGTCTATAGTAGGCGCTGGTACTTCTTGAAGCACATTTTCTGCGTTGTGTGTGGTCGTGTTAACTGTTGCTGCCGCTGCCATAGCTGATGCCGTCTCAACTGCTTCTCCCTGCGGCGTTTAAAGGTGTTGTTACCCCTTCGCTGAGACATGGCTTGGCTTCTCTGCCTTCGCTCGGCCGAGCAGTGTCCGGCTCAAGCAGTGCCGGATGATGCAACGATGCAGCACATTGTGACGGGCTCCTTGTGCGGTGATGACATCATGCTGCCTTATAAGGACATGCAGCTACCTCGCCTGCAGTGTCATCATAGGCAGTCCCTCGAAATCGAGGAAGACTTGCTTCCATTCTAAAAGTGAGTTCTCAGGTGACTGAACACACCAATACGGGAATTACAGTCTCTGTCACAGGTGGAACAGACATTCGTTGGAGGAAGGGGTGGGTGGGACTGGTTTGCCGCACGCCCCTTCCGCTGCCTGCGTTTGTTTTCGGCGACGAGACTCGAGGTGCTCAGCGCCCTCCTGGATGCACTTCCTCCACTTAGGGTGGTCTTTGGTCAGGGACTCCCAGGTGTCGGTGGGGATGTTGCACTTTATCAGGGAGAGGCTTTGAGGGTGTCCTTGAAACGTTTCCTCTGCCCACCTGGGGCTTGCTTGCCCTATAAGAGTTCCGAGTAGAGCGCTTGCTTTGGGAGTCTCGTGTCGGGCATGCAGATAATGTGGCCCGCCCAGCGGAGCTGGTCGAGTGTGGTCAGTGCTTCAATGCTGGGGATGTTGGCCTGATCGAGATAGTGTGACGGGCAGGGGGGGGGCTCAGCTAATTTTCCTGCACGAGCTCACCGGGGGCCTTTCTAGCTTTGTGAGCTCGGGCAGTGAGTGTCGGCTGGCTATCAGGGAAGGGGTGCGTCACAGTTGAACAAGATTCTGTCCCCGCGCAACATCTACCCGCGGCGCGCGCGCACACAAACTGGAGTCAGCAGGTGGTGATTCGCAGCTGAGGATTATTCCTCCCCCCTCCCCCCCCGGGTACTGAGGCCAACTCACCCAGGCGGAGTTTAGCAAACGCAACATCAATCCTTGGACCAACACCCGCACCGTGCACTTACCCACTAAACCACTGGGAGAGGGGCGAGATTTACTTTGAGCCCAGCTAGGCGGGAAAGTAAGCTGTGAGGAGAATGCAAAGAGCCTGCAAAGGTACATGGACAGGTTAAGTGAGGTGGGCAATGAGGTGGCAGATAGGTGGAGTATAATGTGGGGAAATGTGAGTGTGTTCACTTTGGTCGGGAGAATACAAACAGAATATTTTTTAAATGGTGAGAAACTATTACATGTTGCTGTTCTGAGAGATGCAAGTGTTATTGTACAAGAAACGCAAAGTTAGCATGCAGGTATAGCAAGCAATTAGGAAGGCGAATGTCATGTCCTTTATTGCAAGGGGTTGGAGTACAAAGTCTTACTACAATTGTATAGGGCTTTGTGAGACCAAACCTGGAGTACTGTGCACGATTTTGGTCTCCTTATCGAGAAAGGACATAAATACCTTGGAGGGGTTGCAACGAAAGTTCACGAGATTGATTCCAGGGGGAGGGTTGTCCAATGAGGAGAGATTGAGTAGATTGGGCCTATACTCTCTGGCGTGTAGAGGAATGAGAGATGATCTCATTGAAAGATGTAAGATTCTGAGGGGGATTGACACGGCAGATGCCAAGAGGTTGTTTCCCCTGGCTGGAGAGTCCAGGGCTAGGGGGCATAGTCTCGGGATAAGGGGGCGGACATTTAAAACTGAGATGAGCAGGAATTTCTTCACTCGGAGGGTTGTGAATCTTTGGAATTCTCTGGCCCAGAGAGCTGTGGATGCTGAGATGTAGAGTATATTCAAGACCTGAGAGATTGTTATACTCTCGGGGAATCGAGGGAGATGGGGATCGGGTGGGAAAGTGGAGTTGAGGTGGAAGATCAGCCATGATCTCATTGAATGGCGGAGCAGGCTCGAGGGGCCGAATGGCCGGCTCCTGCTCCTAATTCTATGTGTGACAGGGCCTCTGATTATGGCCATCACCAGTATTTGCCGCAAAGTAGCTCGCGACTGTGAGGTTCAAGTCAACAGAAATACGGATGAGGGAGGTGATTCGGCAGATTGTAGTTCACCCATCCAGGAGTACCCTCATTCTTCCTCCCCCATTGCAGCATCCAGTTGCATGTTGCCCTTCATAGCGAGAGAATTTGAGTATAGGAGCAGGGAGGTCTTACTGCAGTTGTACAGGGCCTTGGTGAGGCCTCACCTTGAGTATTGTGTGCAGTTTTGGTCTCGTAATCTGAGGAAGGACATTCTTGCTATTGAGGTTTGTTCAGTTAAAAGGGAGTTACCGAATTTACCTTTTCCATCCCCTTTGCTATGTTGTACACTTATGCAACATCACCTCTCTAACTCCTTTCAGGGCTGAGAAGTCCCAGTTGTTGAGGCCAGTTCGTTAGATCAAAAGGGAGTTAGATGTGGCCCTTACGGCTAAAGGGATCAAGGGGTATGGAGAGAAAGCAGGAATGGGGTACTGAAGTTGCATGATCAGCCATGATCTTATTGAATGGTGGTGCAGGCTCTTGGGGCTGAATGGCCTACTCCTGCACCTATTTTCTATGTTTCTACATTTCTGTGAAATGATCCAGGGTATTTGCATTCACTACCCTACAGCCGAGCCCATTCCAGATGAAAATTAATACAGAAAAGTGCAAAGTGACATATTTTGGTAGAAAGAATTAGGAGAGGAGATATAAACTAATGGTACAATCCTAAAGTGCAGAACAGAGAGACCTGGGGGTATATGTGCACAAATCGTTGAAGGTGGCAGGGCAGGTTGCGAAAGGGCTTTTTTAAAGTTTACGAGATCCTGGGCTTCATGAATTGAGACATAGAGTATAAAAGCGTGGAAATTATGATAAACCTGTATAAAACACTGGTTCAACCTCAACTGAAATATTGTGTCCAATTCTGGGCACCGCACTTTAGGAAGGATGTGAAGGCCTTAGAGAGGGTGCAGAACAGATTTACAAGAATGGTTCCAGGGATGAGGGACTTCAGTTACGGGGATAGACTGGAGAAGCTGGGGTTGTTCTCCTTGGAGCAGAGAAGGTTGAGAGGAGATTTGATCGAGGTGTTCAAAATCATGAGGGGTCTGGACAGAGTAGATAGAGAGACTGTTCCCATTGGTGGAAGGGTCGAGAACCAGTGGACACAGATTTAAGGTGATTGGCAGAAAGGTGACATGAGGGAAAACCTTTTTACGCAGCGAGTGGTTAGGATCTGGAATGCACTGTCGGAAAGGGTGGTGGAGGCAGACTCAATCAGGGCTTTCAAAAGGGAATTGGATAAGTACCTGACAGAAAAATGTTTGCAGGGCTATGGGTAAAGAGTGGAGGAGCGGGACTAGCTGAGTTGCCCTTGCAGAAAGCCGGCATGGGCTCGACGGGCCGAATGGCCTCCTTCTGTGCTGTAACCGTTCTATGATTCATGTGCTATTCTGTGCGTCGATCCGTGTCCACAGCCCTGATATCAGTAATAAATTCCCTTTCAATTCCCTTGTCCTTCTCTCATGGTTCAGTTAAAAGGGAGTTACCGAATTTACCTTTTCCATCCCCTTTGGTATGTTGTACACTTATGCAACATCATCTCTCTAACTCCTTTCAGGGCTGAGAAGTCCCAGGTTTTTTCCAATCTTCCCTCACAACTCCGACCTTTTGAGACTGTTCATTGTCCTTGGATGGCTTCCAGCCCTTGGAACGTCTCCCGGGGCTCTGTGACCAGAACTGGTTACAGTACTCCAGGTGCGTTCTGACCAGAGCTCTGAGAAATTGCACTTGCGTAATGTGTTCCTGTGTAGATGCCATCGGCCCAATACCGTTTATTTATTTAATATATCCTAGTGCTCGTTTGTCTGTAATTCTATACATGTAAGTGAAACGTCATCCACTTTAAAAATGGACACACTAGGTTAGCATGCTGATCTTTCATCCCCAGGACCTGCGTTGAAATCCAACTCAAATCAATGCAATGACTTACAACAACAACATATAGCACCTTAATGTATGAAATGTCCCAAGGTGCTTCACAGGAGTATTATGAGATTATAAAAATTGACACTGAGCCACATAAGGAGAAATTAGGGCAGGTGACCAAAGGCTTGGTCAAAGAGGTAGGTTATAAGGGGTGTCTTGAAGGAGGAAAGAAAGGCAGAGAGGTTTGGCAGGGAATTCCAGAGCTTAGGACCTAGGCAACGGAAGGCACGGCCACCAATGGTTGAGCGATTATAATCAGGGATGCTCAGGAGGGCAGAATTAGAGGAACGTAGACATCTCGGGGTGGGGGTGGGGGCGGGTGGGGATGGGGGTTGTGGGGATGGAAGAGATTAGAGATAGGGAGGGCGAGACCATGGAGGGATTTGAAATCAAAGATGAGAATTTTGAAATCAAGGCGTTGCTTAACCGGGAGCCAATGTGCACAGTGAGCATGGGGTGATGGGTGAGCAGGACTTGGTGCGAGTTGTTTTCAGATGGTATCGCTAAGGGGCAACATGTAGATGAGAAATAGAAACATAAAAAATAGGTGCAGGAGTAGGCCATTCGGCCCTTCGAGCCTGCACCGCCATTCAATAAGATCATGGCTGATCATTCACCTCACTACCCCTTTCCTGCTTTCTCTCCATACCCCTTGATCCTTTTAGCTATAAGGGCCATATCTAACTCCCCTTTGAATATATCCAATGAACTGGCATCAAGAGCTTTCTGTGGTAGAGAATTCCACAGGTTCACCACATCTCGGTCCTAAATGGCTTACCCCTTATCCTTAATCTGTGACCCCTGGCTCTGGACTTCCCCAACATCGGGAACATTCTTCCTGCATCTAACCTGTCTAAACCCGTCAGAATTTTATTTGTTTCTATGAGATCCCCTCTCATTCTTCTAAACTCCAGTGAATATAAGCCTAGTCGATCCAGTCTTGGCAATAGGAGGGGGCCAATGATAGATCCTTAGGGGACACCACCAGAGGTTCCGATGCGGGGGGCGGGAAGAGAAGACGTTGCAGGTGATTCTCTTATTGAATGAAATGTCTCCATGTACTTCACACAAGGAAATGCTTTATTGAATCATAAAATGATACAGTACAGATTGAGGCCGGTTGGCTCATCTTGCCTGTGCCAGCCCTTTAGTAGTGGTTTTTGTACTCTCTCCCTCTAATTATAAAGTCTAGGATACTGAGTGCTTCTGTTACAGTCTCAACTTAGTCTGCCACCCTCAAAAATATGTACCAAATTATATCTCTTCTCACGTCTCTGCGTTAAAGTTCCTTGTGTCTGCCCTTTTCATCACTCTGTCTGTCCTCCTGCAATCAAAAAGACAAAATGCTGGAAATACTCAGCAGGTCAGGCAGCATCTGTGGAGCGAGAAACCGAGTTAAAGTTTCCTGGGATGGCAGGACAGTCGTATGAGGAGAGATTGGGTCGACTGGGCCTGTATTCACTAGAGTTTAGAAGAGTGAGAGGGATCTCATTGAAACGTATAAAATTCTGACTGGGTTGGACAGACTGGATGCGGGGAGGATGTTTCCCCGGGGATGGGAAGTCTAGGACAAGGGGTCACAGTCTCAGGATACGGGGTAGGAAATTTAGGACCGAGATGAGGAGAAATGTTCTCACTCAGAGGGTGGTGAACCTGTGGAATTCTCTACCACAGAAGACTGTGGAGGCCACGTCACTGAATATATTTAAGAGGGAGATAGATAGATTTCTAGACACAAAAGGCATCAAGGGGTATGGGGGAAAAGTGGGAATATGGTGTTGAGATAGAGGATCAGTCATGATCATATTGAATGGCGGTGCAGGCTCGAGGGGCCGAATGGCCTACTCCTGCACCTATTTTCTATGTTTCTATGGGTAGGCGACCCTTCGTCAGAACTGGAAAAGCAAGTGTAGGGCAGGGAAAGGGGTTGGGGAGGAAAGAACAAAAGGGAAGGTCTGTGACGTGCTCCACCATCGGTGGCCGTGCCCTCTGCTGCCTCGGCCCCAAGCTCCGGGACTCCCCGCTGAAACTTCTCCGCCTCTCTCCCTCTGTCTACCCCTTCCAAGACGCTCCATAAAACATAACTCTTTGACCAAGCTTTTGGTCACCTGCGCTAATTTCTACTTGTGTGGCTCGGTGTCAACTTTTTAAATCTCGTAACACTCCTGTGATGTAGTGAAACACCCCAAGGCACATCAGTGTTATGAAATTAAAAAATTCCGAGGGACTGCCTACGATGATGATTTTCCTCCCACGCGTAGATTTTATTTTATTTTCCTCTCTCTGACGTTGGCCTGAGTTTTTTATGTGACAGGTGCCCGCACTGGTAGCGCACCGGGGGCCGTCCTTGCTTTGTGAGCTCGGGCAGAGAGTGTCGGCTGGCTCTATCTGGGAAGGGGTGCATCACAGTTGAATAAGATTCTGTCCCCGCGCAACATCTACCTGGGGTGCGCGCGCACACAAACTGGAGTCAGTGGGTGGTGATTCGCAGCTGAGGGTTATTCCCCCAGCCACCCCCCCCCCCCCCAGTACTGAGGCCAATTCACCCAGGCTGAGATCAGCAAACGCAGCATCAATCCTTGGACCAACACCCGCACCGTGCACTTACCCACTATCATCATTCATCATAGACAATCCTTCGGAATCGAAGAAGACTTGCTTCCACTCCAAACATGAGTTCTCAGGTGACTGAACGGTCCAATACGAGAATTACAGTCTCTGTCACAGGTGGGACAGATAGTGGTTGAGGGAAAGGGTGGGTGGGCAACTCGGCTCACACTGCAGTGCCTGGTCTCCAGTCGTCTTGGACCCCCTTGCCACTGGGCCAAGACCTTCCTCAGCTAACGGCCACCCCACGTTAAAAGAACTCACGCACAGGCATCTTCCCTTCCATTCCTTTACCCACTAAGCCTTGCAGTGTCAGCTGTGGCTCAGTGGGTAGCACCCTCGCCTCCGAGTCAGAAGGTTGCGGGTTCAAGTCGCACTCCAGGAACTCTAGCACAGAACAAGTCCAGGCCGACGCTCCCAGTGCAGTACTGAGGGAGTGCCGCACTGTCGGGGGGGCAATACTGAGGGAGTGGGGCACTGTCGGAGGGGCAGTGCTGAGGGAGCGCCGCACTGTCGGAGGGGCAGTACTGAGGGAGTGGGGCACTGTCGGAGGGGCAGTACTGACGGAGCGCCGCACTGTCGGAGGGGCAGTATTGAGGGAGCACCGCACTGTCTGAGGGACAGTACTGAGGGAGTGGAGCACTGTCGGAGGGGCAGTGCTGTCGGAAGGGCAGTGCTGAGAGAGCGCCGCACTATCGGAGGGGCAGTACTGAGGGAGTGCCGCACTGTCGGGGGGGGCAGTACTGAGGGAGCGCTGCACTGTCGGAGGGGTAATACTGCGGGAGCGCCGCACTGTCGGAGGGGCAGTACTGCGGGAGTGCCGCACTGTCGGAGGGGCAGTACTGAGGGAGTGGGGCGCTGAGGGAGAGCCGCACTGTCTGAAGGACAATACTGAGGGAGTGGGGCACTGTCGGAGGGGCAGTGCTGTCGGAGGGGCAGTGCTGAGGGAGCGCCGCACTGTCGGAGGGGCAGTACTGAGGGAGTGCTGCGCTGTCTGAAGGACAATACTGAGGGAGTGGGGCACTGTCGGAAGGGCAGTGCTGAGGGAGCACCGCACTGTGGGAGGGGCAGTACTGAGGGAGTGCCGCACTGTCGGAGGGGCAGTACTGAGGGAGCGCCGCACTGTGGAAGGGGCAGTACTGAGGGAGTGCTGCACTGTTGGAGGGGTAGTACTGAAGGAGTGCTGCACTGGCAGAGGATCAGTAGTGAGGGAGTGGGGCAGTGTTGCGGGAGCGTTGCACTATCTGAGCTGCCGTCTTTCGAATCCGACATTAAACCGAGGTCCCGTCTGCTCTTTCAGATGGACGTAAATGATCTCATGGCACTATTTTGAAGCAGTGGAGTTATCCCGGTGTTCTGGCTGATATTTGTCCCTCCATCAACATCACTAAAACTGATTATCCAGTCATCGCTGTTTGTGGGAGCATGCTGTGCGCAAATTGATGCGCGTTTCCCACATTACAACAGTGGCTACGCTCCAAAAGTACTTCATTGGCTGTAAAGTGCTTCGAGAGGCTGGTGGTCGTGAAAGGCGCTATATAAATGCAAGTCTTTAAGCCATTGGGGGCGGGGGTGTGGGGAGGATTTACTCTGAGCCCAGCTGATGGTGTGATAGGGCTTGAGATTATGGCCGTCACTAATATTTGCCTCAAAGCTCACGACTGAGGTGTGCAGAAAGGCGTCAGATCAACAGAAATACAGATGAGGGAGGTGATTCGGCAGATTACAGTTCATCCATCCGAAAATACCCTCATTCTACCTCTCCCATTGCAGCATCCAGTTATTTCGTAAATGATCCAGGGTTTTTGCATTCTGTACCCTACCCCAGAGCCCATTGCGTGTTGCTCATTTTGTGTGTGTGTGCCTTCATATTGGTAATACATTCTCTTTTACTATTTTAAACCCCTGCCACCCCTCCTCACCCTACTCTCATGGTTTAGTTCGTAGTTTTCCAGCTTTACCTTTTCCACCTCGCTTGCTATATTGTGCACTTCCCTCCGATCACCTCTGGCTCCTTTCCAGGTTGAGCAGCCTAGATTTCCCCGATCTCCTCACAACTTGAGATTGGGGATTAGCTTTGCAGCGTTTCCAGCCTCCAGCCCATGTCTCAGTCAGCAGAACTGGATGTGGTACTCAAGTTGTGATCTGACCACAGCTCATGGAGTTGGACTTGAATGATGGGGTGGTGTGTGTGTGTGTGTGTGTGTGTGTGCGCCATCAACACAATACCATAGTTTGTTTCATTTACATATTTAGTACTGACTTGTCTGTAATTCTTCACATTGGAGGAGTCCTCTTTATGACTGGGACACCAGGTTAGCGCGCTGACTTTTCACACCAGGGTTGTATTCCAACTCGATGCAGCACCTTGTCAGTAACGGAGAGATTCTCAGGAGGGAGGGAATCTTTGGTGGGGGGAAAGGGGGAGAGTCTGGGAGTTATAGTCAGCTCAAACCTGATTCTGTCCCGTTGCTGTAGAGCCGTAGTCAATAAAGCACACTGAGTGCGGAGTTATTTTGCCTATCGGTGGAGTACAGGTCAAGTTGGACTGAGTGGATTGCAATGTGGGTTAAACATAGAAACATAGAAAATAGGTGCAGGAGTAGGCCATTCGGCCCTTCGAGCCTGCACCGCCATTCAATAAGATCATGGCTGATCATGCAACTTCAGTACCCCATTCCTGCTTTCTCTCCATACCCCTCGATCCCTTTAGCCATAAGGGCCACATCTAACTCCCCTTTGAATGTATCGTTGGACTGGGTTGTAATCTGAAACTGACTCTGACCATTTCCGCGCAGTTACCTTGCAAGGTCAGCGAGAGAATTCAGAGTTCCCTTATCGTGCACGTTTCAGTTCCAGCTCCTCCCTTCCTTTGTGAGATTTAAGTGTCCCTGTACCAGTGCGTCCTGGAATGGGGCCATCACTTCCTTACACTGCCACTCTCTGACTCTTCAGTAACAGTGAGGATTTACACTGGTCTGTGTGTGGACGTGTAACCTCCCCTGACCCAGATTAGGAGTAACCAAAGGCAGCAAAATGCTTAGCATGTTGGCCTTTACAATGAAGAGTTGCCGCCGTACTTCAGTAAGTTAAATCTAGGCCATGCAGTCTTGTCACTAGGGTCTATGTACAGGGCAAACTTACATAGGGTATTCACTTGAAGAGGCAACCCAGCAGAACAATTGCATTGTCCAATCCTGGGTTGTGACTGGAGAGAGCAATTTGAGCTATTTAACGGGGGAAACCGGTGCTAACTGTACATGGTGAATAAGAATATCAGACAGAAGCATCTTTAGTATGATTTAAGTGTGCTATTCCTGTAGCTTGTTACAACCCATTCACAAACTGGGACTGGTGACGGCATCATTTGGTCGCACTGCTTTCTTTGTCCCGCTACTTGGCTGTCCCACTTGAATTTCGGACGTCCCAGTGAAGGGTCGGATGCGGAGACCGGAACTCCTACGGATTGCAGTAGTTCCTCCTGAAACACACCTGCCCCGACCTGTGCAGCCGTGTCAATTGCTGCCTCGGGCAGTGCCTTTCCCTCCTCCGCCGCATTCGCTTCTTCCTTTTCTGGCGCTTGCAGCAGCTGTGTCCTCTTTGACGTTGCATTGCTTGGCTGCTGTCCCTTCACTGTGCTGAGCTGTGCCTGGGTGCTGGCACTGGCCAGCGATGTGGTCACGCAGCACATTGTGACGGGTGAGGTGCTGACATTCAGGTGACCGGCATCATACTGCCACATTGTGAGGTGCAGCTTACCTCGCCTGCAGGGTACTGTGACGGACGGCCAAGGGGGCCGGGGCTGGGGATTGCCTCATTTCCCGAGGCTCGGAGACCCTATTTCCTTTGACCCAAGCTCCAAATGCCCACTGCCATGACTGCCTCAATCTTGTGTCAAAGCTTATTCTTGGCGAAAGTACAGGTTGTTTTCTCCTTTGCAATTTCAAGTTGCAATTAATCTTCAATCCACCTGGGCCTCTTTCACTGCACTTGTAAATCTAAAGCTGTCTCCAGAAAGTAATCATTAATCTTTCTAATGATCGGACTTTAATTACTATATTGTACTGAATTCTGGTCTTTTCACTTGCGGGGAGGGGTTTATAGAGCTCTTCTCTCAAATGGCTGCCAATTCCAAAATCAAGCCAAGACCTTGGTGGTTGAGTTGGGCAAGGTCTTGCTTGTGGGGCACTTACTCTTGTAGCTGGTGACAGTATGTTAGCCAGCTTTGTCTGGCTTCATTCCCCCTCGATCTGTCGCCTCCCGGCTACCTTCCAACAGGGACTGTGATTCTCGTATTGGAATGTACAGCCACCTAAGGACTCATGTTAAGAGCGGAGGCAAGTCTTCCTCGATTCCGAGGAACTGCCGATGATGATGATGATGACCTTCCAACACATCAAAGGTGGAGCCACCAATTCCAAGCCAGCGGGTGAGGAAATATCTTGAGGTTGTGCTTTGGCCAAACAGGCCGAATAAGATAACAGACACTAAATAAGCAGGCTCACGTTGACAGGTTTAATGAACTTTATAAAAGGTATGTTTAACCTGATCCAGACAGGACATGCGCTGTGGTTTCTTCACTTCTTTCCCATGTTACATTCATGACCTCACTGTTGACCCAAACCATGGGTGGCCAATGGTTTTGGACACCAGAGAATCAAACTCACAACAATTTAGTGTAATAACTTTATTAACAGCATTGAAAAGGTACAGACAGAGCACAGTCACCCAAATCCAGAGAAAGCCAATGGTTTCAGAGCTCCCCCCCCCCCCCCCCCCCCCAAGTCTATTCTAATATGCTACCAATGGGCGCAACTCTGGGGCATGACTTGCATCAATTTTTTTGGAGTTGGTTTTTTCTGGCGTACGTTTAAAAAAAAATGCCATTTCCCCCCAAAAATTTGCTCCAAAGTAAGTCAGTTAGGTACGATTTTTTTTGGAGTTTTTTTTAAAAAAGGGGGCGTTCCCAGACACTTACGTCAGTTTTGGCCATTTTTGCCACTTTGGCCAGCAGGAACTTACTCCAAACCGACTTAGGTCAGTGTATGTGGCCAGCTCTGAAAAACCTTGCAGGCAGTGAAGAAGAAATCAGTGCAGGTTAGTACACTTAAAGCACCAAGACTTACAAAGCACTAAACAAAGCAAAAAAGTAATAAGCAATCAATAACAAGTAAAAAAATAGAAGTCCTACCTTTATGCCAGGATCAAGTTTTTTTTTTTAAAAGTCCCCCCCTCCATCAAAACACTCTCTCTCTTCCCTCCCCACTCCCACCGAAAACTCTCCTCCTCTCACCCCCCCCAATCAAAACACTCTCTCTTTCCACCCCCCCCCAAAAACTCTCCTCCTCACCCCCCCATCAAAACACTCTCTCTTTTCTCCCCCCCCCGAAAACTCTCCTCCTCACCCCCCCATCAAAACACTCTCTCTTTCCACCCCCCCCCAAAAACTCTCCTCCTCACCCCCCCATCAAAACACTCTCTTCCCCCCCCCCCGATCAAAACTCTCCTCCTCCTCCCCCCGCCCCCCCCATGAAAACACACTCTCTTTTCCCCCCTCAGAAAACTCTCCTCCTCCCCCCCGCCCCCCCATGAAAACACACTCTCTTTTCCCCCCTCAGAAAACTCTCCTCCTCCCCCCCGCCCCCCCAATCAAAACACATTCTTCCCCTCCCCCCGAAAACTCTCCTTCCCCCGCCATCAAAACATTCTTTCTCCCCCCCCCCCCCCGCCCCAAAAACTCTTCCCCCACCCCTCTAAACTCTTCTCCTCTCCCCCCCCCCCTCATCAAAACACTCTTTTCCTTCCCCCACCCCGAAAACTCTCCTTCCCCCCCCCCCCCATTAAAACACTCTTTTCCCCCCCCCACCCCGAAAACTCTCCTTCCCCCCCCCCATTAAAACACTCTTTTCCCCCCCCCTACCCCGAAAACTCTCCTCTTCCCCCCCCCTCCCCCCAATCAAAACTCTCAAGCACGACCATCAATAAATAAAAACTAAAAGTGAAGTCCGACCTCGGCCCGGGAAGTCAGCGGGCCGGCCTGCCGGTGCGGGAGTCCACTCGGCCGGGGATAGGGGCTGTTCACAGCCTGTAGGCCACGCTGGGAGGGCGAGGAGCCTGCACGCAGCTGCCGGCAGTGCTTTCTGCGCTGGCCTGTTGCTCTGCCCCCCTCACTTCACGAGCTACGCCACGCTGGGACACCGGAGACTCGGCAGAGCGGGCAGGATGGGGCCCCTTTTTTTCAGGGCTGTTTCCAGCGCGCAAAGTCGGCGCATTTAAGGTAAGTGCGCCGGAAAAAGGGGTTGGGGAAAATTGGGCCCTATATTTCTATCCAACTTGGTTACTGCTATTTTCCTCCCTTTTATTTTTAACTTCACTCTATGTTCTTTTGCTTAGTATTTTATACATAAGAACATAAGAAATAGGAACAGGAGTAGGCCATACAGCCCCTCGAGCCTGCTCCGCCATTCAATACGATCATGGCTGATCCAATCATAGACTCAGCTCCACTTCCTTGTCCGCTCCCCATAACCCCTTAATCCCTCATCAGTTAAGAAACTGTCTCTGTCTTAAATTTATTCAATGTCCCAGCTTCCACAGCTCTCTGAGGTAGTAAATTTCACAGATTTACAACCCTCTGAGAGAAGAAATTCCTCCTCATCTCAGTTTTAAATGGGCGGCCCCTTATTCTAAGATTATGCCCTCTAGTTCTAGTCTCCCCCATCAGCGGAAACATCCTCTCTGCATCCACCTTGTTAAGCCCCCTCATAATCTTATACGTTTCGATAAGATCACCTCTCATTCTGCTGAATTCCAATGAGTAGAGGCCCATCCTACTCAACCTTTCCTCACGGAGTGGTTTTGCAGTTGAAACCAGCATGCTTGTTGCAGGAAATGCAAATGACCAGCGTGTCCCCTCCCCCACACCCTGTTTCACCAGATTATCGGCAGTCGTGGTAGAGGAGTGAAAAGGAGAGGCTTTGGAATGGACTGTGACCCCTAAACGAGCAGAGGCTGGGGTGAGGCGAGGGAGCAAATGTCCCGAAGCAGAGGGGCGTGGGTGAGAGCAGCGCCATCTGAGGAATTCAAGTCATTGGCCGCCCAAGAGGGGGAATGTTCGGTCAATGCAGAGCCGACCCAAGTCGAGTCCCAGAGTAACACAAACGGATACATGGGCGTTCTGCTCTCCAGCGCACACGCAACTGCTGCCAACTGGGCAGAGGGGCCAGAATGTGGGGCGCAGGAGTGGTAGACTGAAACGGGGCATTCAGTCCCAATCCTGCACACGGGCTTGCGTCTATATAAACAAAGAAACCGTCCGTGGAAATGTGGACATGCCCGGAAAAGTCTTCAAGTTGGGGGCGCTTTTTGGAATAAGGGTGATGGTGTTTCAGAGTGGCCCCCGCGATGGCTCATCACACAGGGTTGAATGGGTATCGAGCCGGGGCTGGCCTGTGTGTGTGATGGCGATGCTTCTGTCTGCAGGAGCACAGACCACCGAGTTCGCATGCCAGACACGAGACTCCCAAAGCAAGCGCTCTACTCGGAATTCCTCCATAGCAAGCGAACCCCAGGTGGGCAGAGGACACCCTCAAAGCCTCCCTGATAAAGTGTAACATCCCCACTGACACCTGGGAGTGCCTGACCAAAGGCCACCCTAAGTGGAGGAAGTGCATCCGGGAGGGCGCTGAGCACCTCGAGTCTCATCGCCGAGAGCATGCAGAAACAAAGCGCAGGCAGCGGAAGGAGCATGCGGCAAACCAGTCCCACCCATCCCTTCCCTCAATGAATATCTGTCCCACCTGTGACAGGGACTGTAATTCCCGTATTGGACTGTTCAGCCACCTAAGGACTCATATTTTTAGAGAGGAAGCAAGTCTTCTTCGATTTCGAGGGACTGCCTATAATGACTGTGTGATGGCCGTGCCTATGTCCTGCAGGGACCACTGAGTTACTGTGTGATGGGATGTGGGCAGCCTGGAGGAATACCGGCCGGGGCCCCACCATACCCGCCATGTACCCGGCTGGGTGACCAGGGCAAAAATCGCCGATGAAATGCCGCTGCTCGCTGACCAAGTGTAAGCAGGAATGGAGGGCAGCGCCACCCCTGGGCACTGGCAAGTCCCAAATGGCTTGCACACACCGCCCTGTGGGCACCTGGCCTTCCACAGGGAGGGTGGCGCCCAGGAAAGACACCGGGACTTTGGCTGCATTGCTCTGCCAGCCCAGCTGTCGAGTGAAATGATCCAGGAGCCCAATGTACTCCTGTTGGGCGGCCCGGCGCCCATCGTCCTGGCTCCACCCCGGGGCATTGGATGTCGGATCCAGGAGACATCTGCTTCTCTCCCCTCGCCCCCCCCCCCCCCCCCCAACACCCTGAAGCTTGCCCACAGACCGGTCCCCGTCTGTCCAGGGTGTGGCCGAGGGCCTCCTTGGTCTGCTCACTCGCCTTGCCCTCGGGAACTGACACAGTTGAGCAGGCAACATGGTTAAAATCTGATTCGCTCTGCTCTGTGCTTGCCTGAACTCTTCCCCCAAAAGGGAGCCACGCATTGGCGAGCAGCAGCGCCAACTTGTATCTCATTGCCCAAATTATTGTTCTCCCAAGCCGACCAAAGACACTGGTTATATGCCACCGGGCATTCCCCTGGCTTGAGCATTGTCTGCAGCTCAATGACTGTGTCATGAAAGGACTTCTCCCCCCTCCTGTACTCGGCTGGCAGTATGTCCCACACTGACTTGTCCAGGGTGCTCTCAGATTTTCAGCTGGTTCTCCACGTTATACCAGCCTGCAACGTTCCCCAGGCGGGCTGCATGTCCTACACCAGAATCACTGGCTTCCCTCTTCCCAACACTGTAAGCTCTCTCTGTGCAAGTTAGGCTACACTCGGATTCATTATCTTCCCAGTCGCTCTCCACCATCATTGCAATACATTTTCCTCGTTCCCACGGCCTCGGCCCCTCTAGTTTCTTCTGCACCCTGGGATGTTCCTGCTCCTGGTCCTCCCTTCTGTCTGGCTATCCTAGCTGGAACCGCACTGTACCGTCGGCACACCCTCCAACTCCTCGCACAGCCTGCACCACTCGGCCTGTCCCTGGGCCCCTCCTCTCTGCTGGCGGGCGAGCTCTTCCTGGGCCACATGATAATCCCCGGCCTCTCTCTCTCCCAGTCCTTCTCCTCCTCTGCCGCTGCCCCTGCACCTCTGTCAGCTCTCTCCTCGATTCCACCAAGTGACCAGCCAAGGTCCTGTGGGCATGTGTGAGCCCCACCTGTCTCCCACACTTCCCACACTGGCGCTCGCTCTCTCTCGTTCTCTCTCTCTCTCTATCTCTCTGCCTGTCTGCCTTTTTGCTCAACTGCTCTTAACTCCCATGTTTGATCCGTGCAAGGTCCCCTTTCTCACCTGTTACTGAGCCCTCCAGTGCTGTGCACACTGAATGCCACAGGCTCATTCTGATGCATGTGGAACTCTCTCTCCCGCTCTTCCTGTAATGTAGCCGGCGCTGACATGTTCACTGTTGCTGAAGTTAGCCAGATGCAGCAGGCAGGTTCTGTCTTCTGCCCGCCCACGGTCCAGGAGAAGTTAGGTGGCGATTGTGGAAAAATGCAGGCTATGGCAGCATAAAATGGAAAGACCCTCGAGAGTAAGGTTCAGGTGCCTTGAACATAAAATGAATGACCAATTGAAATGTAATTAGTCATGCTTCCTTAGCATCGCCAGTAACTAGAATATACTAATCAACAGGGTACAGACAAAATATAATCAAGGAAATGGGGCAGATTGGGTTATTCTAGTTACAATCACCAGGGCACAGACAAATGTGTCGTCAAAGGAGATGGGCCAGATTATAGAACAGTATAAACCCCACCTAAGCAGCGAGAACCTAGGACCGACAGTCGACAGGAGCAAGGGACCAGGGAGCAATCCTTGAGGGAACAATGTCAGGACCGGAATGATCACCCGGGACGTATTGGGTAACTATGAGAGTATATTGAGTGAAACAGAGTTGAACAGAGTATTTTGAGCAGAAAGAAACATCCTTTGGAACGCCTTTCTGCAGAGTTAAGAGAGTATAAGTAGTGAGTCTTGTACTTTTCCTATATTAAACAAACATTAACGATACTGTCATTTGTCTAGTGTGTAATTTGATATTTAACTCCGGAACCGTCGCAGGCAACTACTAGTCATACGACTAGTGAAATTGCCGCTTGTGCAACAGCGATCCTTAACCTTCTCCATGTCCCAAGCGTTTACCAAACTCTTAACTAAAGCAATGGTTTCAGACACCAAATAACTTTCCTTCAAATATCCCGGTTTATGGAGAGCTTAATCCGGAGAGTAAATATCATCATCTGCTCTTCCCCGAGTCAGTTCCAGCCTGTATTTTGTACTTGTTCTCTACATTTGTAGCCAAGCCTTCCCCCACCCAGCCACCAAGGCCATCCGCTTATCGCACACACACAACTATCGCACACACTTCCTTGTTATAGTTCACACAAAGACCTTCTGTTTCCACATCCCCTTTTCTCACCGACACAGGCAAGGACGTTTAGTATTACGACCAGACCACTTTCTAGCAATCCTGACCCTCGCACTGTCCTGCTCACTCCTCTTAATTAATGTCCCACCCAGTCTAATCTCTCACTCACTCTCCTGTACTATCCCTGTGCCCTTTAATATCCCACGCAGTCTAATCGCCCTGCTCCAACACCGTGCCCTTTAATATCCAACCCACTCTAATCCCCCTGCTCCAACACCACACCCTTTAATATCCCACCCAGTCTAATCCCGCTCACTCCCCATACACTTTAATACTCCACGCAGTCTAATCCCGCTCACTCCCTGTACCCTTTAATACCGCACGCAGTCTAATCGTCCTGCTCCAACACCACACCCTTTAATATCCCACCCAGTCTAATCTCGCTCACTCCCCATTCACTTTAATACTCCACGCAGTCTAGTCCCACTCACTCCCCATATCCTTTAATACCCTTCGCAGTCTAATCGCCCTGCTCACACCCCATACCCTTTAATATCCCACCCAGTGTAATCCCCCTCACTCCCCATACCCTTTAATAGGAGTATTCGTAATAAGGTGGACGAATTAACTGCACAGGCAGCTATTAACGAACATGATATAATTGGGATTAAGGAGACATGGCTCCAGGGTGACCAAGGCTGGGAACTCAACATCCGGGGGTATTCAACATTCAGGAAGGATAGACAGAAAGGAAAAGAGAGTGGGGTAGTGTTGCTGGTTAAAGAGGAAATGAACGCAATAGTAAGGAAGGACATGAGCCTGGATGATGTGGAATCTGTATGGGTGGAGCTACGGAATACCAAAGAGCAGAAAACGCTAGTGGGAGTTGTATACAGACCACCAAACAGTAGTAGTGAGGTTTGGGACAGCATCAAACAAGAAATTAGGAATGCGTGCAGTAACGGTACAGCAGTTATCATGGGCGACTTTAATCTACATATAGATTGAGTTAACCAAACTGGTAGCAATATGGTGGAGGAGGATTTCCTGGAGTGTATTAGGGATGATTTTCTAGACCACTATGTCGAGGAACCAACTGGAGAGCTGGCCATCCTTGTGATGTGTAATGAGAAAGGACTAATTAGCAATCTTGTTGTGTGAGGTCCCTTGGGGAAGAGTGACCATAACATGGTAGAATTCTTTATTAGGATGGTGAGTGACACAGTTACCCAGAGACTAGAGTCCTGAACTTAAGGAAAGGTAACTTCGATGGTATGAGACGTGAATTGACTAGAATGGACTGGTGAATGATACTTAAAGGGTTGATGGTGGATAGGCAATGGCAAACATTTCTATATCACATGGATGAACTTCAACAACTGTACATCCCTGTCTGGAGTAAAAACAAAACTGGGAAGGTGGCTCAACCGTGGCTAACAAGGGAAATTAGGGATTGTGTTAAATCCTAGGAAGAGGCAGAAAATTTGCCAGAAAAAGCAGCAAACCTGAGGACTGGGAGAAATTTAGAATTCAGCAGACAAGGACAAAGGGTTTAATTAGGAGGGGGAAATTGAGAGGAAGCTTGCTGGGAACATAAAAACTGACTGCAAAAGCTTCTATAGGTATGTGAAGAGAAAAAAATTAGTGAAGACAAACGGAGGTCCCTTGCAGTCAGAATCAGGTGAATTTATAATGGGGAACAAAGAAATGGCAGACCAATTGAACAAATAGTTTGGTTCTGTCTTCATGAAGGAAGACACATATAACCTTCCGGAAATACTAGGGCACCAAGGGTCTACCGAGAAGGAGGAACTGAAGGAAATCCTTATTAGGTGGGAAATTGTGTTCAGGAAATTGATGGGATTGAAGGCCGATAAATCCCCAGGGCCTGATAGTCAGCATCCCAGAGTACTTAAGGAAGTGGCCCTAGAAATAGTGGATGCATTGGTGATCATTTTCCAACAGTCGACAGGAGCAAGGGACCAGGGAGCAACCCTTGAGGGAACAGTGTCAGGACCGGAATGATCACCCGGGACGTATTGGGTAACTATGAGAGTATGTTGAGTGAAACAGAGTTGAACAGAGTATTTTGAGCAGAAAGGAACACCCTTTGGAACGCCTTTCTGCAGAGTTAAGAGAGTATAAGTAGTGAGTCTTGTACTTTTCCTATATTAAACAAACATTAACGATACTGTCATTTGTCCAGTGTGTAATTTGAAATTTAACTCCGGAACCGTCGCAGGCAACTACTAGTCATACGACTAGTGAAATTGCCGCTTGTGCAACAGCGATCCTTAACCTTCTCCATGTCCCAAGCGTTTACCAAACTCTTAACTAAAGCAATGGTTCAGACACCAAATAACTTTCCTTCAAATATCCCGGTTTATGGAGAGCTTAATCCGGAGAGTAAATATCATCATCTGCTCTTCCCCGAGTCAGTTCCAGCCTGTATTTTGTACTTGTTCTCTACATTTGTAGCCAAGCCTTCCCCTACCCAGCCACCAAGGTCATCCGGAAATACTAGGGGACCAAGGGTCTAGCGAGAAGGAGGAACTGAAGGAAATCCTTATTAGGCGGAAAATTGTGTTAGGAAATTGATGGGATTGAAGGCCGATAAATCCCCAGGGCCTGATAGTCGGCATCCCAGAGTACTTAAGGAAGTGGCCCTAGAAATAGTGGATGCATTGGTGATCATTTTCCAACAGTCTATCGACTCTGGATCAGTTCCTATGGACTGGAGGGTAGCTAATGTAACACCACTTTTTAAAAAAGGAGGGAGAGAGAAAACGGGTAATTATAGACCGGTTAGCTTGACATCAGTAGTGGGGAAAATGCTGAAATCAATTATTGAAGATAAAATAGCAGCGCATTTGGAAAGCAGTGACAGGATCGGTCCAAGTCAGCATGGATTTATGAAAGGGAAATCATGCTTGACAAATCTTCTGGAATTTTTTGAGGATGTAACTAGTAGAGTGGACAAGGGAGAACCAGTGGACGTGTTGTATTTGGACTTTCAAAAGGCTTTTGACTCAACTTAAACTGTCATTACATTTAAATTGTGTATTTTTTGTGATCAAGCAGAGGGGAATGGGCATTGCACGGAAGAACATTGCAACACAGTCACCAACCACACAAGAGATTAGTGATAAAATTAAAGCCCATGGTATTGGGGGTAATGTACTGACGTGGATAGAGAACTGGTTGGCAGACAGGAAGCAGAGAGTCGGGATAAACGGGTCCTTCTCAGAATGGCAGGCAGTGACCAGTGGAGTGCCACAGGGCTCAGTGCTGGGACCCCAGCTATTTACAATATACATTAATGATTTAGATGAAGGAATTGAATGTAATATCTCCAAGTTTGCAGATGACACTAAGCTGGGTGGCGGTGTGAGCTGTGAGGAGGATGCTAAGAGGCTGCAGGGTGACTTGGATAGGTTAGATGAGTGGGCAAATGCATGGCAATGCAGTATAATGTGGATAAATGTGAGGTTATCCACTTTGGTGGCAAAACATGAAGGCAGAATATTACCTGAATGGCGGCAGATTAGGAAAAGGGGAGATGCAACGAGACCTGTGTGTCATGGTACATCAGTCATTGAAAGTTGGCATGCATTTACAGCAGGCGGTGACGAAGGCAAATGGCATGTTGGCCTTCATAGCTAGGGGATTTGAGTATAGGAGCAGGGAGGTCTTACTGCAGTTGTACAGGGCCTTGGTGAGGCCTCACCTAGAATATTGTGTTCAGTTTTGGTCTCCTAATCTGAGGAAGGACATTCTTGCTATTGAGGGAGTGCAGCGAAGGTTCACCAGACTGATTCCCGGGATGGCGGGATTGACATATGAGGAGAGACTGGATCGACTGGGCCTGGATTCACTGGAGTTTAGAAGGATGAGAGGGGATCTCATCGAAACATCTAAAATTCTGACGGGACTGGCCAGGTTAGATGCAGGAAGAATGTTCCCGATGTTGGGGAAGTCCAGAACCAGGGGTCACAGTCTAAGGATAAGGGGTAAGCCATTTAGGACTGAGATGGCATGAAATTGTGTTAGGGAAATTGATGGGATTGAAGGCCGATAAATCCCCAGGGCCTGATGGTCTGCATCCCAGAGTATTCAAGGAAGTAGCCCTAGAAATAGTGGATGCATTGGTGATCATTTTCCAACAGTCTGGATCAGTTCCTATGGACTGGAGGGTAGCTAATGTAACACCACTTTTTAAAAAAGGAGGGAGAGAGAAAACGGGTAATTATAAACAGATTAGCCTGACATCAGTAGTGGGGAAAATGTTGGAATCAATCATTAAGAATGAAATAGCAGCGCATTTGAAAAGCAGTGACAGGATTGAACCAAGTCAGCATGGATTTATGAAAGGGAAATCATGCTTGATGAATCTTCTGGAATTTTTTGAGGATGTAACTAGCAGAGTGGACAAGGGAGAACCAGTGGATATGGTGTATTTGGACTTTCAAAACGCCTTTGACAAGGTCCCGCACAAGAGAGTGGTGTGCAAAATCAAAGCGCATGGTATTGGGGGAAATGTACTGACGTGGATAGAGAACTGGTTGGCAGACAGGAAGCAGAGAGTCGGGATAATCGGGTCCTTTTCAGAATGGCAGGCAGTGACTAGTGGAGTGCCGCAGGGCTCAGTGCTGGGACCCCAGCTCTTTACAATGTACATCAATGATTTAGATGAAGGAATTGCGTGTAACATCTCCAAGTTTGCAGATGACACTAAACTGGGTGGCGGTGTGAGCTGTGAGGGGGACACGAAGCGACTGCAGGGTGACTTGGACAGGTTAGGTGAGTGGGCAAATGCATGGCAGATGCAGTATAATGTGGATAAATACGAGGTTATCCATTTTGGGGGCAAAAACACGAAGGCAGAATATTATCTGGATGGCGGCAGATTAGGAAAAAGGGAGGTGCAACGAGACCTGGGTGTCATGGTTCATCAGTCATTGAAAGTTGGCATGCAGGTACAGCAGGCGGTGAAGAAGGCAAATGGTATGTTGGCCTTCATAGCTCGGGGATTTGAGTATAGGAGCAGGGAGGTCTTACTGTAGTTGTGCAGGGCATTAGTGAGGCCTCACCTGGAATATTATGTTCAGTTTTGGTCTCTTAATCTGAGGAAGGACGTTCTTGCTATTGAGGGAGTGCAGCGAAGGTTCACCAGACTGATTCCAGGGATGGCTGGGCTGTCATATGAGGAGAGACTGAATCAACTGGGCCTCTATTCACTGGAGTTTAGAAGGATGAGAGGGATCTCAAAGAAACGTCTAAGATTCTGACGGGACTGGACAGGTTAGATGCGGAAAGAATGTTCCTGATGTTGGGGAAGTCCAGAACCAAGGGACATAGTCTTAGGATAAGGGGTAGGCATTTAGGACTGAGATGAGGAGAAACTTTTTCACTCAGAGAGTTGTTAACCTGTGGAATTCCCTGCCACAGAGAGTTGTTGATGCCAGTTCATTGGATATATTCAAGAGGGAGTTAGATATGGCCCTTACGACTAAGGGGATCAAGGGGTATGGAGAGAAAGCAGGAAAGGGGTACTGAGGGAATGATCAGCCATGATCTTATTGAATGGCGGTGCAGGCTCGAAGGGCCGAATGGCCTACTCCTGCACCTATTTTCTATGTTTCTATGTTAATACCCTACTTAGTCTAATCCCCCTGCTCCAACACCGTGCCCTTTAATATCCCACGCAGTCTAATCCCACTCACTCCCCATGCCCTTTAAGATCCCACCCAGTCTGTCTAATCCCGCTCACTCCCTGTACCCTTTAATATCCCACCCAGTCTAATCCCGCTCACTCCCTGTACCCTTTAATATCCCACCCAGTCTAATCCCACTCACTCCCTGTACCCTTTAATACCCTACCCAGTCTACTCCCTCTGCTCCAGCACCGTGTCCTTTAACACCGCACGCAGTTTAATCACACACACCGACTTGCTCCCTTTAATATCTCCTGCTTGCTCCCAAACTCTTTAATATCCCACTTACTAATTTGCCCCACTCTGGGTGAAGGGATGGCGGGGTAGACAAGCTTATCATTCCAGGGTATGAGGGGCTGTCCAGCTGGAGGAAACTTTTCTTTATGCCACTGTGAAGAACTGTGGAACATTTTTCTATAAATGTTTATGAAAACATATAAGCGCTGCCTCTGTCTCACCGTTTCTGAAGCAGAATCCATAATTCATATAAAATGGGAATCTAATGGTCACTTAACATATAGAAATATTAGAGAATGATACCAGAACTGTGTGGTTCTAACTATCGAGAAAGACTCGGCAGGCTGGAAAAGAGAAGAGAACCTGATTGTGATAGGGTAGATGTAGAGACGATGTTTCCTCTGGTGGGGGAGAGCAGAGCTAGTGCCATAACTATAAGATAATCACTAATAAATCCAATGGATAATTCAGGAGAAACTTGTTTACCCAGAGAGAGGTGAGAATGTGGAACTCGCTGTCACAGTGCTTGAGATGAATTGTATGGATGCATTTAAGAGGAAGTTGAGTAAGTAAATGAGGGAGAAAGGAATAGAGGGATGTGTTGATGGGGTGAGATGAATCGTGTGGAGCATAAACCCCGGCACGGACCTGTTGGGCCCAATGGCCTGTTTCGATGCTGTAACAGTAGCACTTGCAGCAAAACCATTTGAGTTTTATCTTGGAGAATCCACACGTTAACAGCGACATTGCCCACTGATCTGTCCTCACCAAATCCTGAGCTCTCCATTCCAGGGGTACGGTAGCATGGTGGTTATGTTACTGGACTAGTAATACAGAGACGCGAGTTCATAGAAACATAGAAAATAGGTGCAGGTGTAGGCCATTCGGCCCTTCGAGCCTGCACCACCATTCAATAAGATCATGGCTGATCATTCACCTCAGTACCCCTTTCCTGCTTTCTCTCCATACCCCTTGATCCCTTTAGCCATAAGGGCCATATCTATCTCCCTTTTGAATATATCTAACGAACTGGCCTCAACAACTTTCTGTGGTAGAGGATTCCACATGCCCACAACCACGGCAGTTGGCTGAATTTAAATTCAATTAAATAAATTTGGAATTAATATGCTAGTGACCATGAAACTACTGGATTGTCATAAAAACCCATCTGGTTCAGTAATCATCTAGACTTGACTATTCCAACGCACTCCTGGCTGGCCTCCCACATTGTACCCTACGCAAACTACAGGTGATCCAAAACTCAGCTGCCCTGTGTCCTAACTCGCACCAAGTCCCGCTCACCCATCATCCCCTGTGCTCGCTGACCTACATTGGCTTCCAGTTAAACAACGTCTCGATTTACAAATCCCTCCATGGCCTCGCCCCTCCCTATCTCTGTAACCACGCCCCCCCATCACCACCCCCTGAGATCTCTGCGCTCCTCTAATTCTGCGCTCCTCTAATTCTGCCCTCCTGAGCATCCCTGATTATAATCGCTCAACCATCGGTGGCCGTGCCTTCATCTGCCTGGGCCCCAAGCTCTAGAACTCCCTCCCTAAACCTCTCCGCCGCTCTACCTCTCTCTCCTCTTTCAAGACGCTCCTTAAAACCTACCTCTTTGACCCCTGCACTAATTTCTACTTGTGCGGCTCGGTGTCAAATTCTTATCACATAATACTGCTGTGAAGCACCTTGGGACGTTTCCCTACGTTAAAGGCGCTATATAAATACAAGTTGTTGTTGTTAATGTCCTTTCGGGGAGGAAATCTGCCGTCCTTACCTGTATGTGACTCCAGACCCACGGCAATGTGGTTGACTTGTAACTGCTCGTTGTACCAAACTGCTTTGACAAATCAGCACTGTGGGAGTACCTTCGCCACACGGACTGCAACGGTTCAGAAAAGTGGCTCACCATCACCTTCTCAAGCGCAATTAAGGGACGGGCAGTAAATGCCGGCCTTGCCCGCGATGCCCACATCGCAGGAATGAACAAATAACATTCCAGCAAATACTCGTTCATGTTGTTTTCCCAATCCTGTTGCATAATGTTCCGATCATGACTTTCAGCTCACCTTTCAGTGAGTTTTACACATCCTGATTGAACAGCGTCAATGTGTAGCACCCTCTCCTCGGAATCAGAAGGCTGTGGGTTCAAATCCCACCCCAGAGACTTCAGCACAGAAATCTAGGCTGACACTCCAGTGCAGTGCTGAGGGAGCGCCGCAGTGTCGGAGAGACAGTACTGAGGGAGTGCTGCACTGTCGGAGGGGCAGTACTGAGGGAGTGCTGCACTGTCGGAGGGGCAGTACTGAGGGAGTGCTGCACTGTCGGAGGGGCAGCACTGAGGGAGTGCTGCACTGTCGGAGGGGCAGTACTGAGGGAGTGCTGCCCTGTCGGAGGGGCAGTACTGAGGGAGTGCTGCACTGTCGGAGGGACAGTACTGAGGGAGCGCAGCACTGTCGGAGGGGCAGTACTGAGGAAGCGCAGCATTGTCAAGAGGAGCTGTTTTTCGGATGAGACGTTAAACCGAGGCCCTGTCTGCTCTCTCAGGTCGATGTAAAAGATCCCATGGCACTATTTCGAAGAAGTGCAGGGGAGTTATCTCCGATGCCCTGGGGCCAATATTTATCCCTCAATCAACATAACAAAAACATAAAATTCCTTATTATCACATTGCTGTTTGTGGGAGCTTGCTGTGCTCAAATTGAATGCTGCGTTTCCCACATTACAACAACGACTACACTTCAAAAAGTTCTTAATTGGCTGTAAGACGCTTTGGGACGTGCGGAGGTGAGGAAAGGCACTGCACAAATGTAAGTCTTTTATCTGTCAATCAGATACTTGAAGTCAGTTGGAGAACTATCGAAGGCTGCCGAGCACTCCTGTGCCTGTGTTACTTCTCCATCACCCGACGCTGCATTCCTTTCAGCAGATGGTGCCTCCCAGGGTGGCCCTTGCACCCTGCTGTTTATGTATCGGAGAAGCACACCCAACCAGCGCACAATTGTGAAGTTAGAAGACACCGCACCATTCACATCTACACGCCTCCCAACATCTTGTTACAGATTCTCGGCATATCAAACGGATAATCTAAACTGCTGGTGAAATCCGATCCAATTGGAAAGTTCCTGGACACAGTGAAATGATTATAAAGAAAACCCTTTGCCTCTCAATTACTGGAAACGCTGAGCTTCCATCTACCTACCATCTGCCATATGTGTACATCCTTCTCCTTAGGCAGACCCTCGGAGTCGAGGAAGACTTGCTTCCACACTAAAAATGAGTTCTCAGGTGACTGAAGAGTCCAATGCGGGATTTACAGTCTCTGTCACAGGTGGGACAGACAGTGGTTGAGGGAAGGGGAGGGTGGGATTGGTTTACCGTACGCTCCTTCCGCTGCCTGCACTTGATTTCTGCATGCTCTCGGCGACGAGACTCGAGGTGCTCAGCGCCCTCCCGGATGCACTTCCTCCACTTTGGGCGGTCTTTGGCCAGGGACTCCCAGGTGTCGGTGGGGATGTTGCATTTTATCTGGGAGGCTTTGAGGGTGTCCTTGGTAACGTTTCCTCTGCCCACCTGGGGCTCGCTTGCTGTGTCGAAGCTCCGAATAGAGCGCTTGCTTTGGGAGTCTCGTGTCGGGCATGCAGACGATGTGGCCCGTCCAATGGAGCTGGTCGAGTGTGGTCAATGCTCCGATGCTGGGGATGTTGGCCTGAGCGAGGACACTAACGTTGGTGCGCCTGTCCTCCCAGGGGATTTGCAGGATCTTGCACATACACACACAGTCAAAGCAACCCAACACAGACCCTTCGGGCCCTTCTCTCATCAAAGCAACACTAACTCCGCATTACTCGAAGACTCCTTTTCTCTACTACCATCCATCTCGTTAATCCTTTCCTCGCCCTCTCCACCCCATCGAGAACTATTGAGCTCATGGAGTTCTTCGGCACCGTTACGAGCTAACTGTTCAGCTGCCTCTGTTACTCTCCACCTCCCCTTTACGCTAAACCAGTTCCCCAACTACTCTTGCCCTGACCCCATCTCACGCCTGTTGTCACGCTCCTGTTCTCAAGCTAGCGTCCTTTATCCCTGTCATATTCTCCGACTCATGCCCACCCTATCTCGCTCTCCTGCCCTCCCTCCCGCCCTCTCGCCCTCCCTCCTTGCCTCTCGCCCTCTCTCCTGCCACCCTCCCTCTCTATCGCCCTCCCTCCCTGCCTCTCGCCCTCTCTCCTGTCACCCTCCCTCCCTCATCTCGCCCTCCTTCCCTCCCCCTCTCTCGCCCTCCCTCTCTCTCTTTCTCTCTCCCTCCCTCTCGCTCTTTCTCTCACCCTCCCTTTCTCTCGCCCTCCCTCGCTCTCTTTCTCTCGCCCTCTCTCTCTCTCTCCCTCTCTCTCTCCCTCTCGCCCTCTCTCTCTCTCTCTCGCCTGCCCTCCCTCCCTCCCTCTCGCCCTCCCTCCCTCACTCGCCCTCCCTCCCTCTCTCGCCCTCCCTCCCTCTCTCGCCCTCTCGCTCTCTCGCCCTCTCGCCCTCCCTCCCTCTCGCCCTCCCTCTCTTGCCCTCCCTCTCTCTCTCTCTCTCTCGCCTTCGCCCACCCTCCCTCTCGCCCTCGCCTACCCTCCCTCTCGCCCTCTCTCTCTCGCCCTCCCTCCCTCCCTCTCGCCCTCTCGCCTTCCCTCCCTCTCTCGCCCTCCCTCTCTCACCCTCCCTCTCTGGCCCTCTCGCCTTCCCCCTCCCCCTCTCGCTCGCCCTCCCTCCCCCTCTCGCTCGCCCGCCCTCCCTCTCTCTCTCACGCCCCCCCCTCTCTCTCTCACGCCCCCCCCTTTCTTATGTTCCCACCTGTAGATCTTATATAATACTTCTGAAACTCACTGGGTTAGTTAGTGATATTTTAAATTACGATTCTCAAGCAAAGTGAATGATTGTTGCAAATAAAGGCAGGCTTGCTTTTCTATCGCGCCTTTCATGATCTCTGGAAGCCCCAAAGCGCTTTACAACCAATGAAGTACCTTTTGAAGTGTAGTCACTGTTGTAAGGTAGGAAACGCGGCAGCCAATGTGTGCACAGCAAGCTCCCACAAACAGCCATAAATGACCAGTTAATCTGTTGTGAGTTGGTTGAGGGATTGGGCTGGACTCCGGGAGAACTCCCCTGCTTTTCTTCAAAATAGTGCCGAGGGATCTTTTATGTCCACCTGGGAGAGCAGACGGAGTCTCGGCTTAACGTCTCATTCCAAAGATGCACTGCACTGGAGAGTCAACGTAGATTCTGTGCTCCAGTCCCTGGAGTGGGACTTGAACCCACAACTTTCTGACTCCGAGACGAGTGTACTACTCACTGAGCTACGGCTGACACCATGGGAGCTTTAGAAACCTGGAACCAAACACATCACATTTGCGTGTTTGATTCAGGTGAATGGTGTTAGCACACACGGCGCTGTTTGTTGTGATCAAATGCGAAACGATGTGCCACAAAATACATTTCAGTGGTAGTTGTCCTTGGGAAAGGTCACATTTCATTTCTCAGGCCTTTATTGCATTGCATTTTCTTCCACAACTACCCCTCTACTGCCTCATCAAATCATCTATCCCAATATTCTCTTCGATTGGGGTTTAATGGGGTTCCTGCTCTGGGCCTGATGCACTCCTCCCATTGGTTGGAGTCTCTACTCTGGGACTGATCCAGCCCTCCCATTGGTTAGAATCTCTACTCTGGGCCTGATCCACCCCTCCCATTGGTTGGAGTCTCTACTCTGGGCCTGATCCACCCCTCCCATTGGTTGGAATATCTACCCTGAGCCTGATCCACCCCTCCCATTGGTTGGAGTCTCTACTCTGGGCCTGATCCACCCCTCCTATTGATTGGAATATCTACCCTGAGCCTGATCCAGCCCTCCCATTGGTTGGAGTCTCAACTCTGGGCCTGATCCAGCCCTCCCATTGGTTGGAGTCTCTACTCTGGGCCTCTGATTCAGCCCTCCCATTGGTTGCAGTCCCTACCCTGAGCCTGATCCACCCCTCCCATTGGTTAGAATCTCTACCCTGAGCCTTATCCAGCCCTCCCATTGATTGGAGTCTCTACTCTGGACCTCTGATCCAGCCCTCCCATTGGTTGGAGTCGCTACTCTGGGCCTGATCCAGCCCTCGCATTGGTTGGAGTCTGTACTCTGGGCCTCTGATCCAGTCCTCCCTTTAGTTAGAATCTCTACTCTGGGCCTCTGATCCAGCCCTCCCATTGGTTAGAATTTCTACTCTGGGCCTGATCCAGCCCTCCCATTGGTTGGAGTCTCCACTCTGGGCCTCTGATCTGCCCCTTCTGTTCCCTCTGGCAGCGTGAGTCTTATCAGTCCCCTGTCCTGCTCCTGCATGTTCTACATTGTTCTTGGCCCTCCGCTCCTTAAGCCCCCTTGTTGTGTTGCAGTTCCATGCCTAGCGATCATTGTCCTACGCCCATACCGTATTAGATCGGCCAGTGCTGATTGTGCACTACCCTGGCCTCGTTCAGTGTCCCCAAACACAAGTGCTCCTTCCAGCATATCATGATCACAAACAGAATCGCAGGCTGATTTCAGTCTCCTCTCCCAGCTCTGAGTGTGCAGGACCCCCCTGCTGGCCCTCTGTTGTCACCCCAGCTGACACCGAGCCAACTTCGAACCATAAGAACATAAGAAATAGCCACCTGGCCCCTCGAGCCTGCTCCGCCATTCAGTAAGATCGTGGCTGATCTGATCATGGGCTCAGCTCCACTTCCCCGCCCGCTCCCCATAACCCTTTACTCCCTTATCGCTCAAAATCTGTCTATCTCCCTCTTAAATACATTCAATGACCCAGCCTCCACAGCTCTCTGGGGCAGAGAATTCCACAGATTTACAACCCTCTGAGAGAAGCAATTCCTCCTCATTTCCGTTTTAAATGGGCGGCCCCTTATTCTGAGACACAGTGAGTTAGTTAGGTATTTTTTTGAGTTTAGTGTTTTTTTTTCAAAAGGGGGCGTTACCAGCCACTTATGCCTGTTTTGGCCATTTAAGCCAGTTTAGCCAGCTAAATGTTATTCCAAACTAACTTAGGCCAGCGTAAGTGTACGTTCTGAAAAACCCTGCGGTGAATTAATAAGGCAGCCAGAGATAGAGGGGAGTAAGGGGACCTTGCAAAGCATTAAACACCTTCAACAACATTAAAGAAGCATAAATACATTTAAAGCACCAAGCACTAAACAAAGCACAAAAAGTAATAAGCAATTAATCAACAAATAAAAAATAGAAGGAACCCTGCACCTAAAGCACCAAAACCAAAATAATAAGTAATCAATCAATCAATAAATAAATAACAAATAAAAAATAGAACTCCTACCTTAGGGAACGCAGCAGGACGCCGATGAGGGAGCCCATTCGGCCAGGGCTAGGGGCGGCGTGCTTCGGGCCCCTTCCACACAGCCTGCACAGCGTCGCACAGATTCGGGCTGCCAGGAGCTACTGCACATGCGCACACACTCTAGCGCGCATGTGCAGAGGTCCGGCACTAATTTCAGCGGCGGGACCTGCCCTGTCCCCAATCCACTGGGCCATCACCAAGGAGAGGCTGGGGAGCGGCCAGAATTGGGAGGAAGATTTTTGGCGCCCTTGGAGGCAGACAAAAGCAGTGCAACTCGGGTGAGGGCGCCAGAAAAATGGGTTGGGGAAATTTGAGCCTTATGTCTCCTAGTTTTAGTTTCCCCTATGAGTGGAAATATCCTCTCTGCATCCACCCTGTCGAGCCCCCTCATTATCTTATATGTTTCAATAAGATCACCTCTCATTCTTCTGAACTCCAATGTGTATAGGCCCAACCTGCTCAACCTATCTTCATAAGTCAACCCCTTATCTCCGGAATCAACGTAGTGAACCTTCTCTGAACAGCCTCCAATGCAAGTATATCCTTCCTTAAATGCGTTTGTGGATAAACAGATTATTTAAGTGCTGAACTATTGATATTGAAATGATCCCATTTGCAAACAGGCCCCGGGCAGCTGCTTGGTCACCCGTCCAGTCCTGTCCTCATCGCTCTCACATCAATACTGCAGTCATTGCTTCTACACTCAACTGACCCCTCTCATTCCTCCCAAACTCGAAATGACATTCCTGGCCTCTCTTCCTCCTCTCACTGTGTCCCGAGCACAGTGGTTATGTTCGCGAACGAGTAATCCACAGGCCTGGACAAATGATCCGGAGACATGGGTTCAAATCACATGTTAATTAAATACACCTGAAATTTTTTAAAAGCTAGTATCCGTTATAATGACCATAAAACTGCTGGATTGTTGTCAAAACTCATCTGGTTCAATCTGCCGCCCTTACCCGGTCTGATCGATATATTGACTCCAGACCCATAGCAATGTGGTTGACTCTTCATCATCATAGGCAGTCCTTCGGAATCGAGGAAGACTTGCTTCCACTCTAAAAGTGAGTTCTCAGGTGACTGAACAGTCCAATACGAGAATTACAGTCTCTGTCACAGGTGGGACAGACATTCATTGAAGGAAACAGTGGGTGGTTTGCCGCACGCTCCTTCCACTGCCTGCGCTTGGTTTCTGCATGCTCTCAGCGATGAGACTCGAGGTGCTCAGCGCCCTCCCGCATGCTGTTCCTCCACTTAGGGCGGTCTTTGGCCAGGGATTCAAAGTCTCCTTGGTAAAGTGGTTGACTCTTTACTGTCCTCTGAAAATGGCCCAGCAAGCCACTCGGTTATACCAACCCGTTACAAACAGGTTTCCCAAGAATAAAACCAGACGGACCACCGAGCATTGGCCTAGCCAACACACTCGATCGTCGCTGGGTCACAATCCTGGATGAGGAGGAATTTCTTCTCTGAGGGTTGTAAATCTGTGGAATTCGCTGCCTCAGAGAGCTGTGGAAGCTGGGACATTTATTAAATTTAAGACAGAGATAGACAACTTCTTAACCGATAAGGGGTTATGGGGAGTGGGCGGGGAAGTGGACCTGAGTCCATGATCAGATCAACCATGATCGGATTAAATGGCGGAGCAGTTGAGAGGCCAAATGGCCTACTCCTGCTCCTATTTCTCATGTTCTTATGTAACTCCCTCCCTAACAGCACTGTGGGAGCACCTTCACCACACGGACTGCAGTGGTTCAAGAAGGCGGCTCATCATGTCCCCCTCAAGAGCAATTGGGGATGGGCAATAAATGCTGCCTTGCCAGCGACGCCCAGGAACGAATCCCATTGCTCCACCTCGCACTGTAGCCGAGTTTCTCCCAGCACCTGGCGTCCCTCAATCTCCGACAATCCACAGGCTGTTCAAGTCCCAGCTTGGTGTCACCTGGTCACGAGCTTGCCGGCTGGCCTCGCCTTCTCCCACTCTTTCCAACTGTGTTAATGTCCTGCACTCGGTACGATTCTCCTCAACAGCTGATCGTTTAATTGGTACTGCCCTGGCTCCTCTAGATCTTCCCCACCTCCCTTCCGTCAGGTACTGAGTGTTTCCGAGCTGTGTTCAGCTCCCTTCCCTCGCCTCCCTCATTAGAGGAGCGATTGACGGAATGTTTGAGCCGCTTCCAAATCCTCCCGTTGCCGCGGGAACCCTGGATGCTTTCGTGAAGGCTTCAAAAGCTTTGATCGTAAAATATTCAGCAGCGATTGAAAGGCATGTTTCGAATTCCTGTCCCGGGCGACAAGGAAGTTACTTCCAACAAGCCCTTGAAGGTGTTTTTCCCTCTCGTCGTATTGTGTTTTGAAGTTTGAAAGTTTGATTGTGGAAAGCAATCACCAGGGGAATGAGGTCAACGGCTTGTGTAAGCTGGCAACACTGTCTCTGGGAAGGGTCAGTGCCGGGGGGAGTGGTGAGCACTCGGGTTTATTACCAGCGGTGTCGCCGTTGGCTGTCGTCATCATCATAGGCAGTCCCTCGAAACGAGGATGACTTGTTTCCACGCCAAAAAAGGATGAGTTTACAGGTGTTTCAATGAAGGACCTAATATTCCAGATCCCGAACTACATCCTGAAGATGCCTGTGCGTGGATTTTTTAACGTGTGGTGGCCGTTGCACACTCTTGTAATGTGGGAAATTGTCTCTGGGCAGCCAATTTGCACTCGAGCAAGCTCCCACAAACAGCAATGAGATAATGACCAGATAATCTGTTTTTTGTTGTGTTGATTGAGGGATAAATATTGGCCCCAGGACACCGGGGATAACTCCCTTGCTCTTCTTCAAAATAGTGGCCGTGGGATCTTTTCCGTCCACCTGAGAGAGCAGGTGGGGCCTCGGTTTAACGTCCCATCCATGGTGTCAGCCTAGATTTTTGTGCTGGAGTCCCTGGAGTGGGATTTGAACCCACAACCTGTTGACTCAGAGGTGAGAGAGCTACTCACTGAGTCACAGTTGTCAGAAGAATGCACCCATCAACACCCTCTCAGCAACTTGGCCCGAGTCCCGAGAATACATTTCCGAAATACCATAGTGTATCAGCAGCTTAGTGGTACATCCACATTCATGGGAACAGGAGACAACCACAGTCAGTCCGTGCTCTCTGCATCACCCAGTATTCCCCAATTCCCTTCCTCTGTCCCCTTTATTCCATGTGAGTGAATTGCGAAATGTTCCACAGTTTATATTGTTAGTTATCGGTGTGAACTGTAACCAGTTTCCTGTTTCTGTCTGTATTTTATCAGCATCATGGGCAGTCCCTCGAAATCAAGGAAGACTTGCTTCCACTCTGTGAGTTCTCAGGTGACTGTAAAGTCCAATACCGGAATTGCAGTCTCTGTCACAGGTGGGACAGACAGTGGTTGAGGGAAGGGGAGGGTGGGACTGGTTTGCCGCACGCTCCTTCCGCTGCCTGCGCTTGATTTCTGCATGCTCTCGGCGATGAGACTCGAGGTGCTCAGCGCCCTCCCGGATGCTCTTCCTCCACTTAGGGATTCCCAGTGCGCCAGCGCAGCCTTCAGCCGCCTGAGGAAGAGAATGTTCGAGGATCAGGCCCTCAAATCTGGCACCAAGCTCACGGTCTATAGGGCTGTCGTGATACCTGCCCTCCTGTATGGCTCAGAGACATGGACCATGTACAGTAGACACCTCAAATCACTGGAGAAATACCACCAGCTATGTCTCTGCAAGATCCTACAAATCTCCTGAGAGGACAGACGCACCAACGTTAGCGTCCCCGACAGGCCAACATCCCCAGCATCGAAGCACTGACCACACTCGACTAGCTCCGTTGTATTCTTTCTTCACTTATTTTCTCCTACATTGAGGTCCTGCTACAGTTGGGAAGCAGGGAAACAGACTTGTGCCCCCGCACTCCCCCCGCCCTCACCATGCTGCTGTGTTCTGGGGTGGGATCACTCACTGAGCCTCCCCCTTCTGGTCTGTGTTCAGTGATCTCAGTCATGTAAATGATGGGGGTGATGCAAATGATCTCAGCATCCCCCCCAGTGCTAACATAGAAAATAGGTGCAGGAGTAGGCCATTCGGCCCTTCGAGCCTGCACCACCATTCAATAAGATCATGACTGATCATTCAACTTCAGTACCCCTTTCCTGCTTTCTCTCCATATCCCGTGATCCCTTTAGCCGTAAGGGCCACATCTAACTCCCTTTTTGAATATATCTAAAGAACTGGCCTCAACGACTTTCTGTGGTAGAGAATTCCACAGGTTCACAATTCTCTGAGTGAAGAAGTTTCTCCTCATCTCGGTCCTAAATGGCTTACCGCTTATCCTTAGACTGTGACCCCTGGTTCTGGACTTCCCCAACATCAGGAACATTCTTCCTGCATCTAACCTATCCAGACCCGTCACAATTTTATATGTTTCTCTGAGATCCCCTCTCATTCTTCTAAATTTCAGTGAATATAAGCCTAGTCGATCCAGTCTTTCTTCATGTGTCAAGGGAGAAGCAACATTTAGCCAAGGTACCCGCCCCTTTTTCTGAAAGGTACAGATGCTTTCTTGGCGAAGGGCACCATTGGGTTTATCTGCCTTCCTGCCTGGCGGACAAACAGACTTGCTACGGAATGAACAATGCTAGGCACGTACAGAAGCACGCCCCAGAACAGACTCGGTGAGCCGAATGGCCTTCTGTGATTGGACTATTCTATGATTCCAGTGTCGGCACTTTCAGCAGCGGAGGGAGGAGATTCTGGACCGGGGCTTCGAGGGTTAAATTGTGAGGAGAGGTTGCAGAAACCTGGCTTGTTTTCTCTCGTGTTTGCAAGGTTGAGAGGCGATCTGATTGAGATACTTAACGTGATCAAGGAATCAATCAGGGTAGATAGAGAAACGATTTTCTCTGGTGGGGGATCCACACCAAGGGGGCACATTCCTAAAATTAGAGCTTGGCCTTTTTCGGAGTAAAATCAGGAAATTAGTAGTGGAAATCTGAAACTCTTCCCTCAAAAGGGTCAATTTAAATGTTCAAGACTGAGATTGCATCAGTCGTGGCTCAGTGGGCAGCACCCTCATCGGAGTCAGCAGGTTGTGGGTTCCAGTCCCACTCCAGAGACCGTTCCCACTACAGAAATCTAGGCTGACACTCCAGTGCAGTGCTGAGGGGAGTGCTGCACTGTCGGAGGTGTCGTCTTTCGGATGAGACGTTAAACCGAGGTCCCGTCTGCTCTCTCGGGTGGACGTAAAAGAGCCCGTGGCACTATTTCGAAGAAGAGCAGGGGAGTTATCCCCGGTGTCCTGGGGCCAATATTTATCCCTCAATCAACGTAACAAAAACAGATGACCTGGTCACATTGCTGTTTGTGGGAGATTGCTGTGTGCAGATTGGCTGCCGCGTTTCCCGACATTACAATATTGACTGCACTTCAACGAAAGTATTTCTTTGGCTCTAAAAAGTGCTTTGGGACGTCTGGTGGTTGTGAAAGGCGCTATAGAAATGCAAGTCTTTAATGAATTGTTGTTGGGTAAGTGTATCAAGGGACCAAGAGTTGAGGTACAGATCAGCCGTGATCGAATTGAATGGCGGAGCAGGCTCGAGGGGCTGAATGGCCTCCTCTTGTTCCTAGATCACATCAAAGGAGTTGCGGCATTGACGGGGTTAAACTCTAACTCCCAACACTTGAAAGCTGTGTGTATCGCACAACAGAGCCTTTATTGACAGCTTTTTCTTCTTCTCCCTCAGCATCTCGATGCACTGACTGCAAGAAGGCAAGCTGAAACATGGCCAGCGGGTCTCAGTCACTCGGAGACACAAAGGTGTGGGTAACATTTCCTGTTTAATTTAAACCCGACTGACTCCCGACTCTACACCTTCCAGGGCATCAAACGTTGTTGGTCACCGGGGAGCAGCGAAGGCGATGTGTGCCGAGATCTTCAGCGCTGCCCCAGGCAGGGTGTGTGCTCACCTGGACATTCTTTTATGAGACGGGGGGGTGGGGGCGGGGGCTGTGGAGAAACCTACCTCGCAGGCGGCCAAGGAGGGTTGAGGCCCTGTGTAGAACGAGCGTGCTAACCACCTCGGGACTGTACGCGAGGAGACCCTGTATTACCGCAGTCGGGGGGGGGGGAAATTTCCCTCCCCGAGAACAGCCAATCCGCACGCCCCGCAGTGCAGGTGCCCCGTGTTTGTGAACGGACTCGGCTCGACCGTGGGGGTAAACGTGTCCCTGGCCTGCTCTTCATGCCCTCCTCCCAGCTCCAGCACTGCTGGCTGCATTCCATTGTGTCGGGGGGGAGGAGGGAGGGGGCCAGTCCAGTGACTGTAGAACGCCTTTCTGCAGCTGTTGTCTCGTAAATACCCCCTTGTCTTCCGAGCACGGGCTCCTGAGAAGGAGGAGGGAGGCTTGACGGATGCTGCGGTTTGATGTCTGACAACAGTGCCAGTGTTTATGGTGTCTCTGCACCTCCCCTCGATTAACTTTGGGATAACCTGCAGAGTTGCTTCCTCTCCTCTCTTTTTCGTTGACGTACACAAACTGAAGAGCTGACACGGACAATTATCAACACTGAGCCTGACTCGAGAGAGAGGACGACACCACTGTGGCAGAATCCAGCATTACCCTGTGCAGCGTCGTTCTGTTTTGTCGCTGAGGATATGTGACGAGACAGCAGAGCAAGAGTTCACTTGGTTCTGCTGCGGCGACAGGTCGGGGGGGTTGGGGGTGGGGGTTGGGGAGGGGGGGCGGGCGCGGGCTCCGAGGTTAAATAACGCCCTCACCACCAGCACCCCCCCCCCCCCCCCCTGCCCAGGGTGTGGACAATCATGGCAGAACACAGCGAGCTCCTGGCGGAGCTGCCGCTGGTGGGGCGAATGACCACGCAGGAACGGCTCAAGCACGCCCACAAGCGGCGCACGCAGCAGCTGAAGAAGTGGGCGCAGTTCGAGAAGGACACGCAAGGGAAGAAAGCGAAGCTGGACAAACGGAGAAGCAACCGGGCGCCGCAGAGGATCCGGTTCCCCGACAACATCCGCCTACTGGAGGCAGCGTCTCGGAATGACGTCGAGGAAGGTAATGACCGTCTGTCTGTCTGTCTGTGTGTGTGTGTGTGTCTGTGTGTGTGTGTGTGTGTCTGTGTGTGTGTGTGTGTGTCTGTGTGTCTGTCTGTCTGTGTGTGTGTGTGTGTCTGTGTGTGTGTGTCTGTCTGTGTGTGTGTGTGTGTCTGTGTGTGTGTGCGTGTGTGTGTGCGTGTGTTCGTTGGGTGCTGGGGTTGTTGGTAACTGCACGTGCTTCACTGGGGAAGGAAGGGGTACTTTTTAAAATGTTTGCTCTCTGTATGTGGGTATCGCTATTCCATTATTTGAAGGGGCTGCTCCTCAAATTCTGGCTGCACTTCAGTCCCACGCTCCTGGTCTTTGGGCACCCTGTGCGGAGGGGAGCGGGCAGGTCGGAGGGCCTCCTCGTGGGCCTGCTCCTGGGCACGGCCAAGGTGGCCATCAACCGGTCCAGGCAGCGGGCGGCCGAGGGGGTCGTTCAGCCCGACTGCCTGCCTCTCTTCCGCGGTTCCATCCGAGCCAGGGTGTCCACCGTTACGCTCGCGGCCTTCCACGAAAGGTGGGCGCCGGAGGGACTGGAGTGCATCATCACCCCCCGGCAACCACATTTTAATATGATTTAAGTTTACCGTGAAAAGTTTAATTTGTTTAATGGGTCAGTTTTAGTGCCCCTCTTTAATCAGGGGGCACTTGTATTAATGTTCAACAACAAAATAGTTGTGGGCATCGCTGGCAAGACCAGTTCGAATTGTCCTTGAGAAGGTGGTGGTGAACTGCTGCCTTGAACCGCTGCAGTCCGTGTGGTGAAGGTGCTCCCAATGTGCCGTTAGGAAGGGGGGGTTCCAGGAATTTGACCCAACGATGATGAAGAATGGCGATATAATCCCAAGGATGGTGTGTGACTTGGAGGGGAACTTGGAGGTGGTGGTGTTCCTATGCACCTGCTGCCCTTGTCCTTCTAGGTGGTAGACATCAGTACGACAAAGGTCTTCCACCAGCCTGTCCTCGCCGCACAGCACTGCCGCCCAAGACATCAAGATCCACGGCGTGGCCCTGGACAACGTGGACCACTTCCCTTATCTCGGGAGCCTCCTATCAACAAGTGCAGGCATTGACAACGAGATCCGACACCGCCTCCAGTGTACCAGTGCAGCCTTCGGCCGCCTGAGGAAAAGAGTGTTTGAAACATAGAAAATAGGTGCAGGAGCAGGCCATTCGGCCCTTCGAGCCTGCACCACCATTCAATAAGATCATGGCTGATCATTCACCTCAGTACCCCCTTCCTGCTTTCTCTCCATACCCCTTGATCCCTTTAGCCGTGAGGGCCATATCCAACTCCCTCTTGAATATATCTAACGAACTGGCATCAACAAATCTCTGTGGTAGAGAATTCCACTGGTTAACAACTCTCTGAGTGAAGAAGTTTCTCCTCATCTCAGTCCTAAATGGCTTACCACTTATCCTTAGACTGTGACCCCTGGTTCTGGACTCCCCCAACATCGGGAACATTCTTCCTGCATCTAACCTGTCCAGTCCCGTCAGAATTTTATATGTTTCTATGAGATCCCCTCTCATTCTTCTTAACTCCAGTGAATACAGGCCCAGTCGATCCAGTCTCTCTTCATATGTCAGTCCTGCCATCCCGGGCATCAGTCTGGTAAACCTTCACTGTACTCCCTCAATAGCAAGAACGTCCTTCTGAAACCAAAACTGAACACAATATTCCAGGTGAGGCCTCACCAAGGCCCTGTTCAGCTACAGCAAGATCTCCCTGCTCCTATACTCAAATCCTCTAGCTATGAAGGCCAATATGTCATTTGCCTTCTTCACCGCCTGCTGTACCTACATGCAAACTTTCAATGACTGATGTACCATGACATCCAGGTCTCATTGCCCTCAAAACTGTCACCAAGCTCATGGCCTACAGGGCCATAGTAATACCCACCCTCGTGTATGGCTCAGAGACGTGGACCATGTACAGTAGATACCTCAAGTCACTGGAGAAATACCACCAGCGATATCTCCGTAAGATCCTACAAATCCCTTGGGAGGATAGACGCACAAACATTGGCGTCCTCGTCCAAGCCAACATTCCCAGCATTGAAGCACTGACCACACTTGATCAGCTCCACTGGGCAGGCCACATAGTTTGCATGCCAGACACGAGACTCCTAAAGCAAGCGCTCTACTCTGAACTCGTCCACGGCAAACGAGCCAAAGGCGGGCAGAGGAAATATTACAAGGACACCCTCAAAACCTCCTTGATAAAGTGCAACATCTTCACTGACACCTGGGAGTCCCTGGCCATAGAACGCCCTAAGTGGAGGAAGTGCATCCGGGAGGGCGCTGAGCACCTCGAGCCTCATCGCCGAGAGCATGCAGAAATCAAGCGCAGGCAGCGGAAGGAGTGTGCGGCAAACCTGTCCCACCCTCCCCTTCCCTCAACGACTATCTGTCCCACCTGTGACAGAGACTGTGGTTCTCATATTGGACTGTTCAGTCACCTAAGGACTCGTGCTAAGAGTGGAAGCAAGTCTTCCTTGATTCCGAGGGACTGCCTGTGATGATGATGAGATGGTAGAGGTTGTGAGTTTGATAAGTGCTGTTGAAGAAGCATTAGCGAGTTGCTTCAGTGCGTTCGCAGGAGTACTATGAGACAAATAATTTGACACCGAGCCACATAAGGAGAAATTAGGGCAGGTGACCAAGGTCAAAGAGATAGGTTTTAAGAAGCATCTTAAAGGAGGAAAGAGAAGTAGAGAGGTTTAGGGAGCAAATTCCAGAGCTTAGGGCCTAGGCAACAGAAGGCACGGCCACCAATGGTGGAGCATTTATAATCAGGGATGCTCAAGAGGGCAGAATTAGAGGAGTGCAGATATCTTGGGGGTGGGGGGGGGGGGGGGAAGGGGTTGTGGGGCTGGAGGAGATTACAGAGATAGGGAGGGGCGAGGCCATGGAGGAATTTGAAAGCAAGGATGAGAATTTTGAAATCGAGGTGTTGCTTAACCGGAAGCCAATATCGGTCAGCGGGCACAGGGATGATGGGTGGTGCAAGTTAGGACACGGACAGCAGAGTTTTGGATGACATCAAGTTTACGTAGGGTAGAATGTAGGAGGCCTTCCACAGACATAGAAAATAGATGCAGGAGTAGGCCATTCGACCCTTCGAGTCTGCACCACCATTCAGTATGATCATGACGATCATGCAACTTTAGTACCCCTTTCCTGTTTTCTCTCCATACTCTTGATCCTTTAGCCCTAAGGGCCACATCTAACTCCCCTTTGAATATATCTAATGAACTGGCTTCAACAACTTTCTGTGGTAGAGAATTCCACAGGTTCACAATCCTCTGAATGAAGAAGTTTCTCCTCATCTCGGTCCTAAATGGCTTACCCCTTATCCTTACACTGTGACCCCTGGTTCTGGACTTCCCCAATTCCGTCTGAATTTTATATGTTTCTATGAGATCCCCTCTCATTCTTCTAAATTCCAGTGAATGTAAGTAAGCCCAGTCGATCCAGTCTTTCAGACCTGCCATCCCGAGAATCAGTCTGGTGAACCTTCGCTGCACTCCCTCAACAGCAAGAATGTCCTTCCTCAGATTAGGAGACCAAAACTGAACACAATATTCAAGGTGTGGCCTCACCAAGGCCCTGTACAACTGCAGTAAGACCTCCCTGCTCCTATACTCAAATCATCTCGCTATGAAGGCCAACATGCTATTTGCCTTCTTCACCGCCTGCTGTATCTACATGCCAACCTTCAATGACTGATGTACCATGACACCCAGGTCTCGTTGCACCTCCCCTTTTCCTAATTTGTCACCATTCAGATAATATTCTGCCTTCCTGTTTTTGCTACCAAAGTGGATAACCTCACATTTATCGACATTATGCTGCATCTGCCATGCATTTGCCTACGCACCTAACCTGTCCAAGTCACCCTGCATCCTCTTAGCATCCTCCTCACAGCTCACACTGCCATCCAGCTTCGTGTCATCTGCAAACTTGGAGATATTATATTTAATTCCTTCGTCTAAATCATTAATGTATATTGTAAATAGCTGGGGTCCCAGCACTGAACCTTGCGGTACCCCATTAGTCACTGCCTGCCATTCTGAAAAGGACCCATTTATTCCTACTCTTTGCTTCCTATCTGCCAACCAGTTCTCTATCCACGTCAGAACATTACCCCCAATACCATGTGCTTTAATTTTGCACACTATTCTCTTGTGTGGGACCTTGTCAAAAGCCTTTTGAAAGTCCAAATACACCACAGCCATTGGTTCTCCCTTGTCCACTCTACTAGTTACATCCTCAAAAAATTCTAGAAGCTTTGTCAAGCATAAATCCATGCTGACTTGGACTGATCCTGTCACTGCTTTCCAAATACGCTGCTATTACATATTTAATAATTGATTCCAACAATTTCCCCACTACCGATGTCAGGCTAACCTGTCTATAATTACCTGTTTTCTCTCTCCCTCCTTTCTTAAAAAGTGGGGTTACATTAGCTACCCTCCAATCCATACGAACTGATCCAGAGTCTATAGAATGTTGGAAAATGACCACCAATGCATCCACTATTTCTAGGGCCACTTCCTTATGTACTCTGGGATGCAGACTATCAGGCCCTGGGGATTTATCGGCCTTCAATCCCATCAATTTCCCAAACACAGTTTCCTGCCGAATAAGGATTTCCTTCAGTTCCTCCTTCTCGCTAGACCCTCGGTCCCCTAGTATTTCTGGAAGGTTATTTGTGTCATCCTTCGTGAAGACAGAACCAAATTATTTGTTCAATTGGTCTGCCATTTCTTTGTTCCCCATTATAAATTCACCTGATTCTGACTGCAAGGGACCTACATTTGTCTTCACTAATCTTTTTCTCTTTGCATATCTATAGAAGCTTTTGCTGTCAGTTTTTATGTTTCCTGCAAGCTTCCTCTCATACTCTATTTTCCACTCCTAATTAAACCCTCTGTCCTCCTCTGCTGACTTCTAAATTTCTCCCAGTCCTCAGGTTTGCTGCTTTTTCTGGCCAATTTATATGCCTCTTGGATTTAACACTATCCCTAATTTCCCTTGTTAGCCATGGTTGAGCCACCTTTCCCGTTTTATTTTTACACCAGACAGGGATGTACAATTGTTGGAGTTCATCCATGTGATCTTTAATGTTTGCCATTGCCTATCCACCGTCAACTCTTTAAGTATCATTTGCCAGTCTATTCTAGCCAATTCATGTCTCATACCATTGAAGTTTCCTTTCTTTAAGTTCAGGACCCTAGTCTCTGAATTAACTGTGTCACTCTCCATCTTAATGAAGAATTCTACCACATTATGGTCACTCTTCCCCAAGGGGCTTCGCACAACAAGATTGCTAATTGATCCTCTCTCATATCGCAACACCCAGTCTAGGATGGCCAGCTCTCTAGTTGGTTCCTCGACATATTGGTCTAGAAAACCATCCCTTACACACTCCAGGAAATCCTCCTCCACCGTATTGCTACCAGTTTGGTTAGCCCAATCTATATGTAGATTAAAGTCGCCCATGATAACTGCTGTACCTTTATTGCACGCGTCCTTAATTTCCTGTTTGATGCCATCCCCAACCTCACTACTACTGTTTGGTGGTCTGTACACAACTCCCACTTGCGTTTTCTGCCATTTGGTGTTCCGCAGCTCTACCCATACAGATTCCACATTATCCAAGCTAATGTCCTTCCTTACTATTGCGTTAATCTCCTCTTTAACCAGCAATGCTACCCCACCTCCTTTTCCTTTCTGTCTATCCTTCCTGAAAATTGAATACCCCTGGATGTTGAGTTCCCAGCCTTGGTCACCCTGGAGCCATGTCTCCGTAATCCCAATTATATCATATCTGTTAACAGCTATCTGCGCAGTTAATTCATCCACCTTATTACGAATGCTCCTCGCATTGAGACAAAGAGCCTTCAGGCTTGTTTTTTTAACGCTCTTTGTCCTTTTAACGCTCTTTGTCCTTTTAGAATTATGTTGTAATTTTGATTTTTACCCTTGATTTCACTGTCCTCCACTTTTCCTTATCTCCTTTCTGTCTTTTGCTTCTGCTCCCATTTTACTTCACTCTATCTCCCTGCATAGATTCCCATCCCCCTGCCATATTAGTTTAAACCAGGAGTGTGTTGGAACAGTCAAGTTTAGAGGTAACACAGGCATGGATGAGGGTTTCAGCAGCGGATGAGCTGAGGCAAGGGCAGAGATGGGGGATATTATGGAGTTGGAACTATGCTGTAGATATGTGGTTGAAAGCTAATTTTAGGGCTAAATATGACACTGAGGTTGTGAACAGTGTGGCTCACCCTCAGACAGGAGTTGGGGAGAGGGATGGAGTCAGTGACTAGGGAACGGAGTTTGTGGCGGGGACCGAAAACCATGGCTTCGATCTTCCCAATATTTAATTGGAGAAAAAAATCTGCTCATCCAGACGGACAAGCAGTATGACTATTTAGAGACCGTGGAGGGGTAAAGAGAAGTGGTGGTGAGGTAGAGCTGGGTGTCGTCAGCGTACATGTGGAAACTGACACTGTGTTTCCAGATGATGTCGCCAAGGGGCAGCATGTAGATGAAAAATAGGAGGGGGCCAGAGTTAACGATGCGGGGACGGGGAGAGAAGCCATTGCAGGTGATTCTCTGTCTATGATGAGATAGGTAAGAATGGAACCAGGCGAGTGCAGTCCCACCCAGCTGGACGATGGTGGAGAGGTGTTGGAGGAGGATGGAGTGGTCAAAAGCTGCAGACAGGTGGTGAGGAGAGAGCACCCTTAACAATGTCAGCTAACATGGGAGCCAGAAAAGGAAGTTGGGGGTAAGCAGTTTAGTGGGATAGGATTGAGGGAGCAGGATGTGGGTCTCATGTACAAGATGAGATCAGAGAGAAACTAGAGAAAGATGTGAGGTCAGGGCTAGGGCAGGGAGGATCCTTAGAGGTAGTTTGGCCCGGTGGGCTCGGTGAAGGAAGGGAAGTGGCAGAGGCGGCTGAACGGAAGGTCTCAATCTTAGAGGCAAAGAAGTCCGTGAGCTCCTCACACTTATTGTTGGGGGTGAGGGTAGAGCAGGCAGGACAGGGGGGTTTAAGAAGAAGGTTAGCAATGGAGAATAAAAGTCGGGGTTTATCTTTACATTCCAGAATGATCCTGGAATAGTGAGCAATTTTGGCAGACAAGAGCAGGACCCGATAATGCTTTATGTAGATTTGGCAGTGAATGGCTAAACCAGTTGCTTTCCCATCCATCTCCGTTTTAAACGGGCGACCCTTTATTCTGAAACTATGCCCCTAGTTCTAGATTCCCTCACGAGGGAAAACATCCTCTCTGCATCTACCTTGTCGAGCCCCCTCATTATCTTGTATGTTTCAATAAGATCACCTCTCATTCTTCTAAACTCAATTGAGCATAGGCCCAATCTACTCAACCTTGCTTCATAAGTCAACACCCTCATCTCCGGAATCAACCTAGTGAACCTTCTCTAAACAGCCTCCAATGCAAGTAGATCCCCCCCTCAAATAAGGAGACTAAAACTGTATGCATTACTCCAGGTGTGGCCTCACCAATACCCTGTACAGTTGTAGTAGGACTTCTCTGCTTTTATACTCTATCCCCCTTGCAATAAAGGCCAACATTCCACTTGCCTTCCTGATCACCTGCTGTACCTGCAGACTAACTTTTTGTGTTTCATGCACAAGGACCCCCAGGTCCCTCTGTATTGCAGCACTTGCCAATTTTTTTCCATTTAAATAATAATTTGCTTTTTTTATTTTTTCTACCATCAAACTTACCCACATTATACTCTTATCTGCCAAATATTTGCCCACTCACTTGGCCTGTCTATATCCCTTTGCAGATTCTTTGCATCCTCCTCACAACTTGCTTTCCCACCCATCTTTGTATCATCAGCAAACTTGGCTACATTACACTCGGTCCCTTCATCTAAGTCATTAATATAGATTGTAAATAGTTGAGGCCCCAGCACTAGTAACCGTTTGCCAATCTGAAAATGATCTATTTATCGCAACTCTGTTTTCTGTTAGTTAGCCAATTCTCTATCCATGCTAATATATTACCCCTAGCCCTGTGAACTTTTATCTTGTACAGTAAACTTTATGTGGCACCTTATCGAATGCCTTCTGGAATCCAAATACATGACATCCACTGGTTCCCCTTTATCCACCCTGATCGTTACATCCTCAAAGAACTCCAGCAAGTTTATCAAACATGATTTCCGTTTTATAAAACCATGTTGACTGCTTGACTGTATTACAATTTTCAAAATGTTCTGCTACTACTTCCTTAATAATGATTTCCCAACGACAGATGTTAGGCTAACTGGTCTATAATTTCCTGCTTTCTGTCTCCCTCCTTTCTTAAAAATAGTGGCGTTACATTTGTGGTTTTCCAATCCATGGGACCTCTCCAGAATCCAGGGAATTACAACCAATGCATCCACTATCTCTGCAGCCACTTCTTTTAAGACCCTAGGATGCAGGCCATCAGTTCCAGGGGACTCATCCACCTTCAGTCCCATTAGTTTGTCTAGTACTTTTTGTCTAGTGATCATTTTAAGTTCCCCCACCAATATCCCCCTGATTATCAATTATTGGGATGTTTTTAGTGTCTTCTACCATGGAGATCGATGCAAAATATTTGTTCAAAGTCTCTGCCATTTCCATGTTCCCCATTATTAATTCCCCAGTCTCATCCTCTAAGGGACCAACGTTTATTTTGGCCACTCTTTTCCTTTTTATATACTTGTAGAAGCTCTTACTATCTGTTTTTATATTTCTTGCTAGTTTACTCTCATAATCTATCTTCTCTGCTTGTCTGGCTCAGAGTCCAATTTTGTTTGAAAGCACTCCTGGGAAGCGCCTTAGAAACATAGAAAATAGGTGCAGGAGTAGGCCATTCGGCCCTTCGAGCCTGCACCGCCATTCAATGAGTTCATGGCTAAACATGCAACTTCAGTACCCCATTCCTGCTTTCTCGCCATACCCCTTGATCCCCCAGTAGTAAGGACTACATCTAACTCCTTTTTGAATATATTTAGTGAATTGGCCTCAACTACTTTCTGTGGTAGAGAATTCCACAGGTTCACCACACTCTGGGTGAAGAAGTTTCTCCTCATCGCGGTCCTCAATGGCTTACCCCTTATCCTTAGACTGTGACCCCTGGTTCTGGACTTCCCCAACATTGGGAACATTCTTCCTGCATCTAACCTGTCTAACCCCGTCAGAATTTTAAACGTTTCTATGAGGTCCCCTCTCATTCTTCTGAACTCCAGTGAATACAAGCCCAGTTGATCCAGTCTTTCTTGATATGTCAGTCCCGCCATCCCGGGAATCAGTCTGGTGAACCTTCGCTGCACTCCCTCAATAGAAAGAATGTCCTTCCTCAGGTTAGGAGACCAAAACTGTACACAATACTCCAGGTGTGGCCTCACCAAGGCTCTGTACAACTGTAGTAACACCTCCCTGCCCCTGTACTCAAATCCCCTCGCTATGAAGGCCAACATGCCATTTGCTTTCTTAACCGCCTGCTGTACCTGCATGCCAACCTTCAATGACTGATGTACCATGACACCCAGGTCTCTTTGCACCTCCCCTTTTCCTAATCTGTCACCATTCAGATAATAGTCTGTCTCTCTGTTTTTACCACCAAAGTGGATAACCTCACATTTATCCACATTATACTTCATCTGCCATGCATTTGCCCACTCACCTAACCTATCCAAGTCGCTCTGCAGCCTCATAGCATCCTCCTCGCAGCTCACACTGCCACCCAACTTAGTGTCATCCGCAAATTTGGAGATACTACATTTAATCCCCTCGTCTAAATCATTAATGTACAATGTAAACAGCTGGGGCCCCAGCACAGAACCTTGCAGTACCCCACTAGTCACTGCCTGCCATTCCGAAAAGTACCCATTTACTCCTACTCTTTGCTTCCTGTCTGACAACCAGTTCTCAATCCATGTCAGTACACTACCCCCAATCCCATGTGCTTTAACTTTGCACATTAATCTCTTGTGCCTTGGGACGGTTTACGTCATTAAAGCTGCTACATAAATGCAAGTTGTTGTTGTTGTATTAGGATGGGAGCGGAGAACCGTACTTCGGCCTGGAGCCAGGTGTGGAGCGAGCGTCGGGTGCAGATGCAAGGCTGATGCAGGTGGATCCAGGAGCCTGGGCTGGGGAGGGAGTGCAGTGGGGGGAGCTGCAGCATTGATGTTTTTTACATCAGTGACCATTTCTGCCGACGCCTTGATGGAAAGTCCCAGCTTCCTCAGGGAAAACAAGCAGCAGGAGTGACGGGAGGCGGCCAGTGAGTGTGTCTGGTGCTGGACCCAGGCAGAAGGCGAGTCTCTCCTTGCAGTATTGGAGCCTGAGGTAAATGAGGGCTCCGGGGGCAGATTGGCTGCTGTTGAGGCAGAGGCGGTGATGCAGCGGAAGAGGATAAGGGTGTCAGAGGCGTCACATGGTTGCGAACATTGTAAACCGTCTGGTGCAACCTGAGACAAAAGAGAGTTCTACCCTTGAAACGTTAGCCTGTCCTTCCTGCTCACAGGTGCTGACTGACCCGAGAGTGTCTCCAGCATTTAGAATCAGAGACATTTACAGCACGGAAGGAGGCCATTTCGGCCCATCGTGTCCACGCAGGCGACCAAGAGCTATCCAGCCTGATCCCACTTTCCAGCTCTAGGTCCGTAGCCCTGCAGGTTACGGCACTTCAGGTGCACATCCAAGTATTTTTTAAATGTGGTGAGGGTTTCTGCCTCTACCACCCTTTCAGGCAGTGAGTTCCAGACCCCCACCACCCTCTGGGTGAAGAAACTTCCCTCAACTCCCCTCTAAACCTCCCCCCCAATTACTTAAAATGTATGCCTCCTGGTTATTGAACCCTCTGCTAAGGGAAACACTCTATCTCGGCCCCTCGTAATTTTATACCCCTCAATAAGGTCTTCCCTAACAAGTCTTTTATACACTTTAAGCACAACCTCTCTGGTTTTATTTCAGATTTGTGGCATTATTTTTATTTGAACAGTTTCTAGCATTGTTGCGATTAATGAGGAGCTGTTTTGGTGACAAGAGACGCCTCGTTCTCGCTCCAAATAAATACAGGAAGCAATTGTCTACGTTTTGGCACAAATGCTACAGTTTGTACCAGCCAGCCAACAGCAGTACGGCAACAGTGAGCGACTTCGTAACGCCCCTGTACCAGTAGTGAGCTCAGACACAAGTATCGCACACTGCCCCTGTACCAGTAGTGAGCTCAGACACAAGTATCTCACACTGCCCCTGTACCAGTAGTGAGCTCAGACACGAGTATCTCACACTGCCCCTGTACCAGTAGTGAGCTCAGACACGAGTATCTCACACTGCCCCTGTACCAATAGTGAGCTCAGACTGCCCCTGTACCAGTAGTGAGCTCAGACACAAGTATCTCACACTGCCCCTGTACCAGTAGTGAGCTCAGACACAAGTATCGCACACTGCCCCTGTACCAGTAGTGATCTCAGACACGAGTATCTCACACTGCCCCTGTACCAATAGTGAGCTCAGACACGAGTATCACACACTGCCCCTGTACCAGTAGTGAGCTCAAACACGAGTGTCTCACACTGCCCCTGTACCAGTAGTGAGCTCAGACACGAGTATCTCACACTGCCCCTGTACCTGTCGTGAGCTCAGACATGAGTATCTCACACTGCCCCTGTACCAGTAGTGAGCTCAGACACGAGCATCTCACACTATCAGTAGTGAGCTCAGACACGAGTATCTCACACTGCCCCTGTACCAGCTCAGACACAAGTATCACACATGGCCTCTGTACCAGTAGTGAGCTCAGACACGAGCATCTCACACTGCCCCTGTACCAGTAGTGAGCTCAGACACAAGTATCACACATGGCCTCTGTACCAGTAGTGAACTCACTGAGCGTCTAAATGTCTCTCAAACTGATTTGGGTTGTCTGACATTCCCCGGTGGATTTGAATGTTTCCATTGAGTAGTTTGTTGTGAGTGTGTGAGCCGGGGGCAGTTTATTGTTGGGGTAGCAGTTGATGATGAGAGCAGCTGTAACAGGATCCGAGTCCTCGCTGGATAGACGCTATCTTAGTCAAACCTTCATTCTTCTCTCTGGCTGAATCCAGTGCCGCTCTTGGGCCTGAGCCCTGAGGTGCTCTGTAATTATTCAGTAAATGCTCAGGTTCAGGATTGACGCTTATTTCAGTCTTTGACCAAAATCGCACAGTCTGCCTCGGGCAGCTGACTAACAGTACGCCTGGTCATATACTCAATTGTCCTATGGATACACCCCAACACCCTAAGATAGACAGATTTTTGAGCGATAAGAGAGTAAAGGGTTATGGGGAGCGGGCGGGGAAGTGGAGCTGAGCCCATGATCAGATCAGCCATGATCTTATTGAATGGCGGAGCAGGCTCGAGGGGCCAAATGGCCAACTCCTGCTCCTATTTCTTATGTTCTTATTTGTTCTAGCCATCACTGAACAACATTGCTCATTCACCTTTAAGGATGTATGCCCGAGAATACCCAAATCTCTCTCTAATACCTTTCCTTGGAGAGTGTATGAATGTTTAGCATTTGCACTGCCCACATGCAAAACACTCCACTTATCTAGTTTATACATCGTTTTCCAGTCATGAACCCAGTCTCCCAACACTTTAAGATCTGCCTGAATCAGACGAGCCTCTTCTACACTTCTAGCGCTCGCACTGATCTTGGTATCATTAGCAAATTGTGCTGCCAACTCCTGAATCCAGATCATTAATAAAAATAGTAAAAAGCAATGGTCCCAACACTGATCCTGCAGGACACCACTGGTGACCGGTCTCTGAACAGATCCAGGTCCATCTATAACTGCTCTTTGCCTGCGTGAGTTGGGGATGGGGGGAGTCGCGGTTGGGGAGGGGGGGGGGAAGGTCGTGTTGGTGGGGGGGGGTGGGGGAAGGTCGAGTCGGGGAGGGGGGAGCTCAAGGTGACGAGTGGATTGGGCGGGGGGAGGGGAAGGTTGGGGAGTGGGGAAGGGAGCTCGGATTGGGAGGGGGAGGGGCGGAGCTCGGGATGGGGAGGTGGGAGGAGAGGGGAGGGGGGGTCGGGCGGGGCGAGGGAGCTCGGGTTAGGAGGGTGTCAGGGGGGAAGCTTGGGTGGGTCTTTAAGTCTTGAAGAGGCGCCAGTCTTGAAGTGGTCTTTGATGAAGAGGGTATGGGGTGTTGTAAAGCTGAGCCCCGAGTTGAACAGGGCGCCATGGTTGAGCCCGAGACAATGGGCAGGGCATGCAAGGAATCAATGGCTTCAGGAGTCCCCATGTTGAGCTGGATGAGGGGACAGTGTAGAGGGAGCTTTACTCTGTATCTAACCCGTGCTGTACCTGCCCTGGGAGTGTTTGATGGGACAGTGTAGAGGGAGCTTTACTCTGTATCTAACCCGTGCTGTACCTGCCCTGGGAGTGTTTGATGGGACAGTGTAGAGGGAGCTTTACTCTGTATCTAACCTGTGCTGTACCTGCCCTGGGAGTGTTTGATGGGACAGTGTAGAGGGAGCTTTACTCTGTATCTAACCTGTGCTGTACCTGCCCTGGGAGTGTTTGATGGGACAGTGTAGAGGGAGCTTTACTCTGTATCTAACCTGTGCTGTACCTGCCCTGGGAGTGTTTGATGGGACAGTGTAGAGGGAGCTTTACTCTGTATCTAACCCGTGCTGTACCTGCCCTGGGAGTGTTTGATGGGACAGTGTAGAGGGAGCTTTACTCTGTATCTAACCCGTGCTGTACCTGCCCTGGGAGTGTTTGATGGGACAGTGTAGAGGGAGCTTTACTCTGTATCTAACCCCCTGTACCTGCCCTGGGAGTGTTTGATGGGACAGTGTAGAGGGAGCTTTACTCTGTATCTAACCTGTGCTGTACCTGCCCTGGGAGTGTTTGATGGGATAGTGTAGAGGGAGCTTTACTCTGTATCTAACCTGTGCTGTACCTGCCCTGGGAGTACTTCAGTCAGGGCTGGATGGAGTCTGGCCACTCCTGATATCTAACATTGTTCAACTGTTTCAAAGTCCGATCACTTGTAAATCTCTTAGTGACGAGCGATTTAAAAAAAAATGTTTCATTTCTTGCAGTTCAGCAGCTATTGAAGAATGGAATAACCCCAGACTTGTATAATGAGGATGGTTTGACTGCACTGCATCAGGTGAGTGAGAGACTTTGTGTGGCACGTACAGTCGGGGAGTGTAATAAGAACATAAGAAATAGGAGCAGGAGTCGGCCATACAGCCCCTCGAGCCTGCTCCGCCATTTAATAAGACCATGGCTGATCTGATCATGGACTCAGCTCCACTTCCCTGCCTGCTCCCCATAACCTCTTATCCCCTTATCGGTTAAGAAACTGTCTATTTCTGTCTTAAATTTATTCAATGTCCCGGCTTCCACAGCTCTCTGAGGCAGCGAATTCCACAGATTTACAACCCTCTGAGAGAAGAAATTTTTCCTCATCTCTGTTTTAAATGGGCGGCCCCTTATTCTAAGATCGTGCCCTCTAGTTCCAGTCTCCCCCATCAGTGGAAACATCCTCTCTGCATTCACCTTGTCAAGCCACCTCATAATCTTATACGTTTCAATAAGATCACCTCTCATTCTTCTGAATTCCAATGAGTAGAGGCCCAACCTCCTCAATCTTTCCTCACAAGTCAACCCCCTCATCTCCGGAATCAACCGAGTGAACCTTCTCTGAACTGCCTCCAAAGCAAGTACATCCTTTCGTAACTATGGAAACCAAACTTGCATGCAGTATTCCAGGTGTGGCCTCACCAATACCCTGTGTAACTGTAGCTGAGTGCGCCCAGTGTGTGGTGTTGGTGCACCATTAGTCTGTGAGTGTAGTGCTGCTGGAGATTGTGTGGTGTCAGGGAGCACTCGATCCTGTGACATTGTGCAGCTTTTCATTAGGGCCGTGACTGCTGGAACAAGAGTTAAATTCACGGTTCATTAATACCAGGGAGCAATTGGGGGCTTCTGGCCCATCCAGCACAGCAGGAGGCCATTTGGTCCATTGTACCCGTCCCAGCTCTTTCCCCATAGCCCTGCACATTTTTCCTTTGCAAGTGTATATGCGGGGCGAGGGACACAGAGGAGTGTTCGTGCTGGAAGCGTGGGTTTTAGGTTGCTGTGCGCTGGCCCTCCCCTTTAATACTTTGTGCTCGAACAGCCCTCGCTCCATCTCTCGCCTTGTTTTACAGTGTTGTATCGACGACTACGAAGAAATTGTCAAGTTGCTGCTGGAAGCGGGAGCGGACGTGAATGCGTGCGACAGTGAGCTGTGGACCCCAGTGCATGCAGCCGCCACCTGTGGGCACCTACATCTGGTGCAGCAACTGATCACACAGTTACGTACCCAGTCACAGCCAACACAGAATGGTGGGGGGGGGTGCGGGGAAAGGGGGCGGGTGGGG